>NW_027221733.1:0-46361 GCF_030179915.1 Drosophila takahashii
TATGGCAACTTTGTTCTACTCATCAAGACCTATAAACTCAGCAATTATGGCTTGAATCGCACATTCCAATCAAAAGTTATTGGCCGTATTACCTACTTGTCTCACCATTTTCATCCGTTACCATGTTTTTCCTATATTTTCAGATATAAGACGGTTTTGAAAAAACTACAAGAGATAGAAAGAAGGATTGTATGGCAACTTTGTTCTACCCATCAAGACCTATAAACTCAGCAATTATGGCTTAAATCGCACATTCCAATCAAAAGTTATTGGCCGTCTTACCTACTTGTCTTTCCATTTTCATTAGATACCATGTTTTTCCTTTATTTTCAGATATAAGACGGTTTTGAAAAAACTACAAGAGATAGAAAGAAGGATTGTATGGCAACTTTGTTCTACTCATCAAGACCTATAAACTCAGCAATTATGGCTTAAATCGCACATTCCAATCAAAAGTTATTGGCCGTCTTAGCTACTTGTCTCACCATTTTCATCCGATACGATGTTTTTCCTATATTTTCAGATATAAGACGGTTTTGAAAGAAAGAAGGATTGTATGGCAACTTTGTTCTACTCATCAAGACCTATAAACTCAGCAATTATGGCTTGAATCGCACATTCCAATCAAAAGTTATTGGCCGTATTACCTACTTGTCTCACCATTTTCATCCGTTACCATGTTTTTCCTTTATTTTCAGATATAAGACGGTTTTGAAAAAACTTCAAGAGATAGAAAGAAGGATTGTATAGCAACTTTGTTCTACTCATCAAGACCTATAAACTCAGAAAGTATGGCTTAAATCGCACATTCCAATCAAAAGTTATTGGCCGTCTTACCTACTTGTCTTTCCATTTTCATTAGTTACCATGTTTTTCCTTTATTTTCAGATATAAGACGGTTTTGAAAAAACTACAAGAGATAGCAAACAGGATTGTATGGCAACTTTGTTCTAGTCATCAAGACCTATAAACTCAGCAATTATGGCTTAAATCGCACATTCCAATCAAAAGTTATTGGCCGCCTTAGCTACTTGTCTTTTCATATTCATCCATTACCATGTTTTTCCTTTATTCTCAGATATAAGACGGTTTTGAAAAAACTACAAGAGATAAAAAGAAAAATTGTATGGCAACTTTGTTCTACTCATCAAGACCTATAAACTCAGCAATTATGGCTTAAATCGCACATTCCAATCAAAAGTTATTGGCCGTCTTACCTACTTGTCCCACCATTTTCATCCGTTACCATGTTTTTCCTTTATTTTCAGATATAAGACGGTTTTGAAAAAACTTCAAGAGATAGAAAGAAGGATTTTATGGCAACTTTGTTCTACTCATCAAGACCTATAAACTCAGCAATTATGGCTTAAATCGCACATTCCAATCAAAAGTTATTGGCCGTCTTACCTACTTGTCCCACCATTTTCATCCGTTACCATGTTTTTCCTTTATTTTCAGATATAAGACGGTTTTGAAAAAACTTCAAGAGATAGAAAGAAGGATTTTATGGCAACTTTGTTCTACTCATCAAGACCTATAAACTCAGCAATTATGGCTTAAATCGCACATTCCAATCAAAAGTTATTGGCCGTCTTACCTACTTGTCTTACCATTTTCATCCGTTACCATGTTTTTCCTTTATTTTCAGATATAAGAAAAAACTACAAGAGATAGAAAGAAGGATTGTATGGCAACTTTGTTCTACTCATCAAGACCTATAAACTCAGCAATTATGGCTTAAATCGCACATTCCAATCAAAAGTTATTGGCCGTCTTACCTACTTGTCTCACCATTTTCATCCGTTACCATGTTTTTCCTTTATTTTCAGATATAAGACGGTTTTGAAAAACTACAAGATATAGAAAGAAGGATTGTATGTCAACTTTGTTCTACTCATCAAGACCTATAAACTCAGAAAGTATGGCTTAAATCGGACATTCCAATCAAAAGTTATTGGCCGTCTTAGCTACTTGACTTTGAATTTTCATCCGTTACCATGTTTTTCCTTTATTTTCAAATATAAGACGGTTTTGAACAAACTACAAGAGATAGAAAGAAGGATTTTATGGCAACTTTGTTCTACTCATCAAGACCTATAAACTGAGCAATTATGGCTTAAATCGCACATTCCAATCAAAAGTTATTGGCCGTCTTACCTACTTGTCCCACCATTTTCATCCGTTACCATGTTTTTCCTTTATTTTCAGATATAAGACGGTTTTGAAAAAACTTCAAGAGATAGAAAGAAGGATTTTATGGCAACTTTGTTCTACTCATCAAGACCTATAAACTCAGCAATTATGGCTTAAATCGCACATTCCAATCAAAAGTTATTGGCCGTCTTACCTACTTGTCTTACCATTTTCATCCGTTACCATGTTTTTCCATTATTTTCAGATATAAGACGGTTTTGAAAAAACTACAAGAGATAGAAAGAAGGATTGTATGGCAACTTTGTTCTACTCATCAAGACCTATAAACTCAGCAATTATGGCTTAAATCGCACATTCCAATCAAAAGTTATTGGCCGTCTTACCTACTTGTCTTACCATTTTCATCCGTTACCATGTTTTTCCTTTATTTTCAGATATAAGAAAAAACTACAAGAGATAGAAAGAAGGATTGTATGGCAACTTTGTTCTACTCATCAAGACCTATAAACTCAGAAAGTATGGCTTAAATCGGACATTCCAATCAAAATTTATTGGCCGTCTTAGCTACTTGACTTTTAATTTTCATCCGTTACCATGTTTTTCCTTTATTTTCAGATATAAGACGGTTTTGAAAAAACTACAAGAGATAGAAAGAAGGATTTTATGGCAACTTTGTTCTACTCATCAAGACCTATAAACTCAGCAATTATGGCTTAAATCGCACATTCCAATCAAAAGTTATTGGCCGTCTTACCTACTTGTCTTTCCATTATCATTAGTTACCATGTTTTTCCTTTATTTTCAGATATAAGACGGTTTTGAAATAACTACAAGAGATAGAAAACAGGATTGTATGGCAACTTTGTTCTACTTATCAAGACCTATAAACTCAGCAATTATGGCTTAAATCGCACATTCCAATCAAAAGTTATTGGCCGTCTTACCTACTTGTCTCACCATTTTCATCCGTTACCATGTTTTTCCTTTATTTTCAGATATAAGACGGTTTTGAAAAAACTACAAGAGATAGAAAAAAGGATTTTATGGCAACTTTGTTCTACTCATCAAGACCTATAAACTCAGCAATTATGGCTTAAATCGCACATTCCAATCAAAAGTTATTGGCCGTCTTACCTACTTGTCTCACCATATTCATCCATTACCATGTTTTTCCTTTATTTTCAGATATAAGACGGTTTTAAAAAAACTACAAGAGATAGAAAGAAGGATTGTATAGCAACTTTGTTCTACTCATCAAGACCTATAAACTCAGAAAGAATGGCTTAAATCGGACATTCCAATCAAAAGTTATTGGCCGTCTTAGCTACTTGACTTTTAATTTTCATCCGTTACCATGTTTTTCCTTTATTTTCAGATATAAGACGGTTTTGAAAAAACTACAAGAGATAGAAAGAAGGATTTTATGGCAACTTTGTTCTACTCATCAAGACCTATAAACTTAGCAATTATGGCTTAAATCGCACATTCTAATCAAAAGTTATTGGCCGTCTTACCTACTTGTCTTTCCATTTTCATTAGTTACCATGGTTTTCCTTTATTTTCAGATATAAGACGGTTTTGAAAAAACTACAAGAGATAGCAAACAGGATTGTATGGCAACTTTGTTCTACTCATCAAGACCTATAAACTCAGCAATTATGGCTTAAATCGCACATTCAAATCAAAAGTTATTGGCCGTCTTACCTACTTGTCCCACCATTTTCATCAGTTACCATGTTTTTCCTTTATTTTCAGATATAAGACGGTTTTGAAAAAACTACAAGAGATAGAAAGAAGGATTGTATGGCAACTTTGTTCTACTCATCAAGACCTATAAACTCAGAAAGTATGGCTTAAATCGGACATTCCAATCAAAATTTATTGGCCGTCTTAGCTACTTGTCCAACCATTTTCATCCGTTACCATGTTTTTCCTTTATTTTCAGATATAAGACGGTTTTGAAAAAACTACAAGAGATAGAAAGAAGGATTTTATGGCAACTTTGTTCTACTCATCGAGACCTATAAACTCAGCAATTATGGCTTAAATCGCACATTCCAATCAAAAGTTATTGGCCGTCTTACCTACTTGTCTTTCCATTATCACTATGGACGGCAGTCCATGTAGTGACGAAGCGCACCAGGAGAGTGTGCGAAGGCGACTACTATATATACACGAAGAAATGAAAATCTAGTGTGATGGTCCGATCATAATGAATGATACACCAATCGAAAGGTATTGCAATAACTTAAAGGATTGCATACCAAGACTTTAAGAAAATCAATTGGCTTCGGAGAGAGAGCGGTGAAAGTGAAAAAATGAAAATTTCGAAATTTGGAGCTGTTGGGGCCGGTGGGGATAAATGCCCCCTCGCAATATTTTAGTTGTATTCCTTTTGAAAATACCCGTCGAATGAGGGGTCATTTGTCAAAATCTAATTCTGTTTGTCAGTTTGTCAGTTTGTCAGTTTGTCAGTTTGTCAGTTTGTCAGTTTGTCCAAAACATGTTTCTTAAGTTTTGAAAATTTAATATGACGTTCATCCCATCGATATAAAAAACTTTTGTTCTACCACTTTTGGAAAAACTCGCTAGTTTAGCGGGAAAACAGCTATAAATAGCTAAAATTCGGAAAACCGTAACTTCTATACTACTAAAGCTACAGACTTGTGCTGCATCTTGTTTGAAAGGTATTTTTAAATGCTATAAACGCCTTCTATATGCAATTTGTGTAAATGTAATAATTAAAAAGATATGAACAAAAGACAATTTTTTTAAACTTTTTTTTTTAGCTTTTTTTTATTTTTCTCAAAAACGGCCCTTGAGATTCCTTAAATTTTGGTATATAACACATTACTGTAAAAAGTCACGTTTAAAAGTTATTTTTATACGAAAATAGCCACTTTTGCCAGCTCAAACAATTAACGCTCCCTGAGTATTGAATTTTGTGGGAGGGTATCCGAACTGTATTTTAGGGTCATGGAATCTGTAAATTTGCACTTAAGAGTTCCATATAGGAATCTTTTGTTCTACGACTTTTGGAAAAAGCCGCTACTTTAGCGGGAAAAAGCTAAAAATAGCTAAATTTCGTTAGTTTGTAAGTTCTATACTACTAAAGGTACAGACATGTGCTATACCTCGTTTAAAAGGTATTTTGAAATACTTCAACGCCTTTTTAACTTAATTTGTTAAAATACAATAGTTTAAAAATTATGATTGACCAATTTAAATTTAAATGTATATATTAGCTCCTATGAGAGCAAATGTAAACAAACAAAAACTTCTGATATCAAATAAAAACACCTCTTAACGAGGTAAAAAAC
The DNA here is from genome assembly GCF_030179915.1 of Drosophila takahashii. Classification (NCBI taxonomy): domain Eukaryota; kingdom Metazoa; phylum Arthropoda; class Insecta; order Diptera; family Drosophilidae; genus Drosophila; species Drosophila takahashii. Next base: position 5,475 of record NW_027221733.1, read on the forward strand.
TAGTGACGACCGCACCTTCAACATACAAAAGTTCTGATATCAACATTTGTGACGAAAAATTATTACACTCGTCATTAAATAGACTTTCTAATCTTTTCTTATAAACTCAGCAATTATGGCTTAAATCGCACATTCCAATCAAAAGTTATTGGCCGTCTTACCTACTTGTCTTTCCATTATCATTAGTTACCATGTTTTTTCTTTATTTTCAGATATAAGACGGTTTTGAAATAACTACAAGAGATAGAAAACAGGATTGTATGGCAACTTTGTTCTACTTATCAAGACCTATAAACTCAGCAATTATGGCTAAAATCGCACATTCCAATCAAAAGTTTTTGGCCGTCTTACCTACTTGTCTCACCATTTTCATCAGTTACCATGTTTTTCCTTTATTTTCAGATATAAGACGGTTTTGAAAAAACTACAAGAGATAGAAAGAAGGATTGTATGGCAACTTTGTTCTACTCATCAAGACCTATAAACTCAGCAATTATGGCTTAAATCGCACATTCCAATCAAAAGATATTGGCCGTCTTAGCTACTTGTCTTTTCATTTTCATCCGTTACCATGTTTATACCCTTGTAGAGGGTATTATAATTTCAGTCAGATGTTTGCAACGCAGTGAAGGAGACGTTTCCGACCACATAAAGTATATATATTCTTGATCAGCACCAATAGCCGAGTCTATCTAGCCATGTCCGTCTGTCCGTCTGTCCGTCTGTCCGTTTCTATGCGAACTAGTCTCTCAGTTTTAAAGCTATCGCGATGAAACTTTCCCGAAGGTCTTCTTTCTATTGCAGGTAGTACATATGTCGGAGCCAGCCGGATCGGACCACTATATCTTAAGGCTCCCAATCAAATATAAGAAAATTCATTGTAACTTTGTAGGAAGTAGGCGTTTTGATTCTTGACTACTTAAAAACAAAATTGAAATAAATCGAAACGCTGAATCTGGAATCCCTGGAACTGCACCGAGTGAGTATTCTTTTATCTACAAGGGTATATAAGCTTCGGCTGGCCGAAGGTAGCTTCCTTTCTTGTTTTCCTTTATTTTCAGATATAAGACGGTTTTGAAAAAACTACAAGAGATAGAAAGAAGGAATGTATGGCAACTTTGTTCTACTCATCAAGACCTATAAACTCAGAAATTATGGCTTAAATCGCACATTCAAATCAAAAGTTATTGGCCGTCTTACCTACTTGTCCCACCATTTTCATCAGTTACCATGTTTTTCCTTTATTTTCAGATATAAGACGGTTTTGAAAAAACTACAAGAGATAGAAAGAAGGATTGTATGGCAACTTTGTTCTACTCATCAAGACCTATAAACTCAGAAAGTATGGCTTAAATCGGACATTCCAATCAAAATTTATTGGCCGTCTTAGCTACTTGACTTTTAATTTTCATCCGTTACCATGTTTTTCCTTTATTTTCAGATATAAGACGGTTTTGAAAAAACTACAAGAGATAGAAAGAAGGATTTTATGGCAACTTTGTTCTACTCATCGAGACCTATAACCTCAGCAATTATGGCTTAAATCGCACATTCCAATCAAAAGTTATTGGCCGTCTTACCTACTTGTCTTTCCATTATCATTAGTTACCATGTTTTTCCTTTATTTTCAGATATAAGACGGTTTTGAAATAACTACAAGAGATAGAAAACAGGATTGTATGGCAACTTTGTTCTACTTATCAAGACCTATAAACTCAGCAATTATGGCTTAAATCGCACATTCCAATCAAAAGTTATTGGCCGTCTTACCTACTTGTCTCACCATTTTCATCCGTTACCATGTTTTTCCTTTATTTTCAGATATAAGACGGTTTTGAAAAAACTACAAGAGATAGAAAGAAGGATTTTATGGCAACTTTGTTCTACTCATCGAGACCTATAAACTCAGCAATTATGGCTTAAATCGCACATTCCAATCAAAAGTTATTGGCCGTCTTACCTACTTGTCTTTCCATTATCATTAGTTACCATGTTTTTCCTTTATTTTCAGATATAAGACGGTTTTGAAATAACTACAAGAGATAGAAAACAGGATTGTATGGCAACTTTGTTCTACTTATCAAGACCTATAAACTCAGTAATTATGGCTTAAATCGCACATTCCAATCAAAAGTTATTGGCCGTCTTACCTACTTGTCTTTCCATTATCATTAGTTACCATGTATTTCCTTTATTTTCAGATATAAGACGGTTTTGAAAAAACTACAAGAGATAGAAAGAAGGATTTTATGGCAACTTTGTTCTACTCATCGAGACCTATAACCTCAGCAATTATGGCTTAAATCGCACATTCCAATCAAAAGTTATTGGCCGTCTTACCTACTTGTCTTTCCATTATCATTAGTTACCATGTTTTTCCTTTATTTTCAGATATAAGACGGTTTTGAAATAACTACAAGAGATAGAAAACAGGATTGTATGGCAACTTTGTTCTACTTATCAAGACCTATAAACTCAGCAATTATGGCTTAAATCGCACATTCCAATCAAAAGTTATTGGCCGTCTTACCTACTTGTCTCACCATTTTCATCCGTTACCATGTTTTTCCTTTATTTTCAGATATAAGACGGTTTTGAAAAAACTACAAGAGATAGAAAGAAGGATTTTATGGCAACTTTGTTCTACTCATCGAGACCTATAAACTCAGCAATTATGGCTTAAATCGCACATTCCAATCAAAAGTTATTGGCCGTCTTACCTACTTGTCTTTCCATTATCATTAGTTACCATGTTTTTCCTTTATTTTCAGATATAAGACGGTTTTGAAATAACTACAAGAGATAGAAAACAGGATTTTATGGCAACTTTGTTCTACTCATCAAGACCTATAAACTCAGAAAGTATGGCTTAAATCGGACATTCCAATCAAAATTTATTGGCCGTCTTAGCTACTTGACTTTTAATTTTCATCCGTTACCATGTTTTTCCTTTATTTTCAGATATAAGACGGTTTTGAAAAAACTACAAGAGATAGAAAGAAGGATTTTATGGCAACTTTGTTCTACTCATCGAGACCTATAACCTCAGCAATTATGGCTTAAATCGCACATTCCAATCAAAAGTTATTGGCCGTCTTACCTACTTGTCTTTCCATTATCATTAGTTACCATGTTTTTCCTTTATTTTCAGATATAAGACGGTTTTGAAAAAACTACAAGAGATAGAAAACAGGATTGTATGGCAACTTTGTTCTACTCATCAAGACCTATAAACTCAGCAATTATGGCTTAAATCGCACATTCCAATCAAAAGTTATTGGCCGTCTTAGCTACTTGTCTTTTCATTTTCATCCGCAACCATGTTTTTCCTATATTTTCAGATATAAGACGGTTTTGAAAAAACTACAAGAGATAGAAAGAAGGAATGTATGGCAACTTTGTTCTACTCATCAAGACCTATAAACTCAGAAATTATGGCTTAAATCGCACATTCCAATCAAAAGTTATTGGCCGTCTTACCTACTTGTCTCCCCATTTTCATCCGTTACCATGTTTTTCCTTTATTTTCAGATATAAGACGGTTTTGAAAAAACTACAAGAGATAAAAAGAAGGATTGTATGGCAACTTTGTTCTACTCATCAAGACCTATAAACTCAGAAAGTATGGCTTAAATCGGACATTCCAATCAAAAGTTATTGGCCGTCTTAGCTACTTATCTTTTCATTTTCATCCGTTACCATGTTTTTCCTATATTTTCAGATATAAGACGGTTTTGAAAAAACTACAAGAGATAGAAAGAAGGATTTTATGGCAACTTTGTTCTACTCATCAAGACCTATAAACTTAGCAATTATGGCTTAAATCGCACATTCCAATCAAAAGTTATTGGCCGTCTTACCTACTTGTCTTTCCATTTTCATTAGTTACCATGTTTTTCCTTTATTTTCAGATATAAGACGGTTTTGAAAAAACTACAAGAGATAGAAAACAGGATTGTATGGCAACTTTGTTCTACTCATCAAGACCTATAAACTCAGCAATTATGGCTTAAATCGCACATTCCAATCAAAACTTATTGGCCGACTTACCTACTTGTCTCACCATTTTCATCCGTTACCATGTTTTTCCTTTATTTTCAAATATAAGACGGTTTTGAAAAAACTACAAGAGATAGAAAGAAGGATTGTATGGCAACTTTGTTCTACTCATCAAGACCTATAAACTCAGAAAGTATGGCTTAAATCGGACATTCCAATCAAAAGTTATTGGTCGTCTTAGCTACTTGACTTTTAATTTTCATCCGTTTCCATGTTTTTCCTTTATTTTCAGATATAAGACGGATTGGAAAAAACTACAAGAGATAGAAAGAAGGATTTTATGGCAACTTTGTTCTACTCATCGAGACCTATAAACTCAGCAATTATGGCTTAAATCGCACATTCAAATCAAAAGTTATTGGCCGTCTTACCTACTTGTCCCACCATTTTTATCAGTTACCATGTTTTTCCTTTATTTTCAGATATAAGACGGTTTTAAAAAAAACTACAAGAGATAGAAAGAAGGATTGTATGGCAACTTTGTTCTACTCATCAAGACCTATAAACTCAGAAAGTATGGCTTAAATCGGACATTCCAATCAAAAGTTATTGGCCGTCTTACCTACTTGTCTTACCATTTTCATCCGTTACCATGTTTTTCCTTTATTTTCAGATATAAGACGGTTTTGAAAAAACTACAAGAGATAGAAAGAAGGATTTTATGGCAACTTTGTTCTACTCATCAAGACCTATAAACTCAGCAATTATGGCTTAAATCGCACATTCCAATCAAAAGTTATTGGCCGTCTTACCTACTTGTCTTACCATTTTCATTAGTTACCATGTTTTTCCTTTATTTTCAGATATAAGACAGTTTTGAAAGAACTACAAGAGATAGAAAGAAGGATTCTATGGCAACTTTGTTCTACTCATCAAGACCTATAAACTCAGCAATTATGGCTTAAATCGGACATTCCAATCAAAAGTTATTGGCCGTCTTAGCTACTTGTCTTTTCATTTTCATCCGTTACCATGTTTTTCCTATATTTTCAGATATAAGACGGTTTTGAAAGAAAGAAGGCTTTTATGGCAACTTTGTTCTACTCATCAAGACCTATAAACTCAGCAATTATGGCTTAAATCGCACATTCCAATCAAAAGTTATTGGCCGTCTTACCTACTTGTCCCACCATTTTCATCCGTTACCATGTTTTTCCATTATTTTCAGATATAAGACGGTTTTGAAAAAACTACAAGAGATAGAAAGAAGGATTGTATGGCAACTTTGTTCTACTCATCAAGACCTATAAACTCAGAAAGTATGGCTTAAATCGGGCATTCCAATCAAAATTTATTGGCCGTCTTAGCTACTTGACTTTTAATTTTTATCCGTTACCATGTTTTTCCTTTATTTTCAGATATAAGACGGTTTTGAAAAAACTACAAGAGATAGAAAGAAGGGTTTTATGGCAACTGTGTTCTACCCATCAAGACCTATAAACTCAGCAATTATGGCTTAAATCGCACATTCCAATCAAAAGTTATTGGCCGTCTTACCTACTTGTCTCACCATTTTCATCCGTTACCATGTTTTTCCATTATTTTCAGATATAAGACGGTTTTGAAAAAACTACAAGAGATAGAAAGAAGGAGTGTATGGCAACTTTGTTCTACTCATCAAGACCTATAAACTCAGAAAGTATGGCTTAAATCGGACATTCCAATCAAAATTTATTGGCCGTCTTAGCTACTTGACTTTTAATTTTCATCCGTTACCATGTTTTTCCTTTATTTTTAGATATAAGACGGTTTTGAAAAAACTACAAGAGATAGAATGAAGGATTTTATGGCAACTTTGTTCTACCCATCAAGACCTATAAACTCAGCAATTATGGCTTAAATCGCACATTCCAATCAAAAGTTATTGGCCGTCTTACCTACTTGTCTTTCCATTTTCATTAGATACCATGTTTTTCCTTTATTTTCAGATATAAGACGGTTTTGAAAAAACTACAAGAGATAGAAAGAAGGATTGTATGGCAACTTTGTTCTACTCATCAAGACCTATAAACTCAGCAATTATGGCTTAAATCGCACATTCCAATCAAAAGTTATTGGCCGTCTTAGCTACTTGTCTCACCATTTTCATCCGTTACCATGTTTTTCCTATATTTTCAGATATAAGACGGTTTTGAAAGAAAGAAGGATTGTATGGCAACTTTGTTCTACTCATCAAGACCTATAAACTCAGCAATTATGGCTTGAATCGCACATTCCAATCAAAAGTTATTGGCCGTCTTACCTACTTGTCTCACCATTTTCATCCGTTACCATGTTTATACCCTTGCAGAGGGTATTATGATTTCAGTCAGAAGTTTGCAACGCAGTGAAGGAGACGTTTCCGACCCTTCAGCATCACTAGACGAGTCGATCTAGCCATGTCCGTCTGTCCGTCCGTCTGTCCGTCTGTCCGTCTGTCTGTTTCTACGCAAACTAGTCTCTCAGTTTTTGAGCTATCGGGATGAAACTTTCCCAAAAGTCTTCTTTCTATTGCAGGTAGTATATATGTCGGAACCAACCGGATCGGACAACTATATCTTATAGCTCCCATAGGAAGGATCGGAAAAGAAAACGTTAAAAAAATTCTAGCTTCGGTGTTTTTTGAAATATTACCTTCTACTTTTGGGGATGTTATTTTTTAAATATTTCTGAATTTCGAATTAAATATTTAAAAAATCGGACTACTATATCATATAGCTGCCATAGGAACGATCGGTAAATTAATGGAAAAGTAATAGGAAATAAATTCTAGCTTCTTTGGTTTTTATTGTATTATCTTCTACTCTAGGATATGACTCTTTTTAAATATTTCCGAATTTCAATTTTAATTTGATCAAAATCGGACGACTATAGCTGCCATAGGAACGGTCGGAAAATTAATGAGAAATATTAGAAAATTAAACATTTTTGCGATTTGTTAATTAATAGGCATGATCTGCAAGGGTATATAAGCTTCGGCTGGCCGAAGCTAGCTTCCTTTCTTGTTTTCCTTTATTTTCAGATATAAGACGGTTTTGAAAAAACTACAAGAGATAGAAAGAAGGATTGTATAGCAACTTTGTTCTACTCATCAAGACCTATAAACTCAGAAAGTATGGCTTAAATCGCACATTCCAATCAAAAGTAATTGGCCGTCTTACCTACTTGTCTTTTCATATTCATCCATTACCATGTTTTTCCTTTATTCTCAGATATAAGACGGTTTTGAAAAAACTACAAGAGATAGAAAGAAGGATTTTTTCCTATATTTTCAGATATAAGACGGTTTTGAAAGAAAGAAGGATTGTATGTCAACTTTGATCTACTCATCAAGACCTATAAACTCAGCAATTATGGCTTAAATCGCACATTCCAATCAAAAGTTAATGGCCGTCTTACCTACTTGTCTCACCATTTTCATCCGTTACCATGTTTTTCCTTTATTTTCAGATATAAGACGGTTTTGAAAAACTACAAGATATAGAAAGAAGGATTGTATGTCAACTTTGTTCTACTCATCAAGACCTATAAACTCAGAAAGTATGGCTTAAATCGGACATTCCAATCAAAAGTTATTGGCCGTCTTAGCTACTTGACTTTGAATTTACATCCGTTACCATGTTTTTCCTTTATTTTCAGATATAAGACGGTTTTGAAAAAACTACAAGAGATAGAAAGAAGGATTTTTTCCTATATTTTCAGATATAAGACGGTTTTGAAAGAAAGAAGGATTGTATGTCAACTTTGATCTACTCATCAAGACCTATAAACTCAGCAATTATGGCTTAAATCGCACATTCCAATCAAAAGTTATTGGCCGTCTTACCTACTTGTCTCACCATTTTCATCCGTTACCATGTTTTTCCTTTATTTTCAGATATAAGACGGTTTTGAAAAAACTACAAGAGATAGAAAGAAGGATTGTATGGCAACTTTGTTCTACTCATCAAGACCTATAAACTCAGAAAGAATGGCTTAAATCGCACATTCCAATCAAAAGTTATTGGCCGTCTTAGCTACTTGTCTCACCATTTTCATCCGTTACCATGTTTTTCCTATATTTTCAGATATAAGACGGTTTTGAAAGAAAGAAGGATTGTATGGCAACTTTGTTCTACTCATCAAGACCTATAAACTCAGCAATTATGGCTTGAATCGCACATTCCAATCAAAAGTTATTGGCCGTCTTACCGACTTGTCTCACCATTTTCATCCGTTACCATGTTTATACCCTTGCAGAGGGTATTATGATTTCAGTCAGAAGTTTGCAACGCAGTGAAGGAGACGTTTCCGACCCCATAAAGTATATATATTCTTGATCAGCATCACTAGACGAGTCGATCTAGCCATGTCCGTCTGTCCGTCCGTCTGTCCGTCTGTCTGTTTCTACGCAAACTAGTCTCTCAGTTTTTGAGCTATCGGGATGAAACTTTCCCAAAAGTCTTCTTTCTATTGCAGGTAGTATATATGTCGGAACCAACCGGATCGGACAACTATATCTTATAGCTCCCATAGGAAGGATCGGAAAAGAAAACGTTAAAAAAATTCTAGCTTCGGTGTTTTTTGAAATATTACCTTCTACTTTTGGGGATGTTATTTTTTAAATATTTCTGAATTTCGAATTAAATATTTAAAAAATCGGACTACTATATCATATAGCTGCCATAGGAACGATCGGTAAATTAATGGAAAAGTAAAAGGAAATAAATTCTAGCTTCTTTGGTTTTTATTGTATTATCTTCTACTCTAGGATATGACTCTTTTTAAATATTTCCGAATTTCAATTTTAATTTGATCAAAATCGGACGACTATAGCTGCCATAGGAACGGTCGGAAAATTAATGAGAACAAGAAAGGAAGCTAGCTTCGGCAAGCCGAAGCTTATATACCCTTGCAGATCATTCTATTAATTTACAAATCGCAAAAATGTTAAATTTCTTATTATTTCACATTAATTTTTCGATCGTTTCTATCACAGCTATATGATATAGTAGTTCGATCTTTTAAAAATTAAAATCGAAATTCGGAAATATTTCAAAATAGTCATATCCCAGAGTAGAAGGGAATGTAATAAAAACCAACAAAGATATATTTTTTTTCCCATTAATTTCCATTTAATTTTTTGACCGTTCCTATGGCAGCTATATGATATAGTGATCCGATTTAAAAAACAAAAAAACCGAAATTCAGAAATATATAAAAAAAAATATTCCCAAGAGTAAAAGGTAAAATTTCAAAAAACACCGGAGCTAGAATTTTTTTACGTTTTTTTTTTTGATCCTTCCTATGGGAGCTATAAGATATAGTTGTCCGATCCGGTTGGTTCCGACATATATACTACCTGCAATAGAAATACGACTTTTACGAAAGTTTCATCCCGATAGCTTTAAAACTGAGAGACTAGTTTGCGTAGAAACGGACGGACAGACGGACGGACAGACGGACGGACAGACGGACAGACGGACGGACAGACGGACATGGCTAGATCGACTCGTCTTGTGATGCTGATCAAGAATATATATACTTTATGGGGTCGGAAATGTCTCCTTCACTGCGTTGCAAACTTCTGACTGAAATCATAATACCCTCTGCAAGGGTATAAATATTAGAAAATTAAACATTTTTGCGATTTGTTAATTAATAGGCATGATCTGCAAGGGTATATAAGCTTCGGCTGGCCGAAGCTAGCTTCCTTTCTTGTTTTCCTTTATTTTCAGATATAAGACGGTTTTGAAAAAACTACAAGAGATAGAAAGAAGGATTGTATAGCAACTTTGTTCTACTCATCAAGACCTATAAACTCAGAAAGTATGGCTTAAATCGCACATTCCAATCAAAAGTAATTGGCCGTCTTACCTACTTGTCTTTCCATTTTCATTAGTTACCATGTTTTTCCTTTATTTTCAGATATAAGACGGTTTTGAAAAAACTACAAGAGATAGAAAACAGGATTGTATGGCAACTTTGTTCTAGTCATCAAGACCTATAAACTCAGCAATTATGGCTTAAATCGCACATTCCAATCAAAAGTTATTGGCCGCCTTAGCTACTTGTCTTTTCATATTCATCCATTACCATGTTTTTCCTTTATTCTCAGATATAAGACGGTTTTGAAAAAACTACAAGAGATAAAAAGAAAAATTGTATGGCAACTTTGTTCTACTCATCAAAACCTATAAACTCAGAAATTATGGCTTAAATCGCACATTCCAATCAAAAGTTATTGGCCGTCTTACCTACTTGTCCAACCATTTTCATCCGTTACCATGTTTTTCCTTTATTTTCAGATATAAGACGGTTTTGAAAAAACTTCAAGAGATAGAAAGAAGGATTTTATGGCAACTTTGTTCTACTCATCAAGACCTATAAACTCAGCAATTATGGCTTAAATCGCACATTCCAATCAAAAGTTATTGGCCGTCTTACCTACTTGTCTTACCATTTTCATTAGTTACCATGTTTTTCCTTTATTTTCAGATATAAGAAAAAACTACAAGAGATAGAAAGAAGGATTGTATGGCAACTTTGTTCTACTCATCAAGACCTATAAACTCAGCAATTATGGCTTAAATCGCACATTCCAATCAAAAGTTATTGGCCGTCTTACCTACTTGTCTCACCATTTTCATCCGTTACCATGTTTTTCCTTTATTTTCAGATATAAGACGGTTTTGAAAAACTACAAGATATAGAAAGAAGGATTGTATGTCAACTTTGTTCTACTCATCAAGACCTATAAACTCAGAAAGTATGGCTTAAATCGGACATTCCAATCAAAAGTTATTGGCCGTCTTAGCTACTTGACTTTGAATTTTCATCCGTTACCATGTTTTTCCTTTATTTTCAGATATAAGACGGTTTTGATAAAACTACAAGAGATAGAAAGAAGGATTTTTTCCTATATTTTCAGATATAAGACGGTTTTGAAAGAAAGAAGGATTGTATGTCAACTTTGATCTACTCATCAAGACCTATAAACTCAGCAATTATGGCTTAAATCGCACATTCCAATCAAAAGTTATTGGCCGTCTTACCTACTTGTCTCACCATTTTCATCCGTTACCATGTTTTTCCTTTATTTTCAGATATAAGACGGTTTTGAAAAAACTACAAGAGATAGAAAGAAGGATTGTATGGCAACTTTGTTCTACTCATCAAGACCTATAAACTCAGAAAGTATGGCTTAAATCGGACATTCCAATCAAAATTTATTGGCCGTCTTAGCTACTTGACTTTTAATTTTCATCCGTTACCATGTTTTTCCTTTATTTTCAGATATAAGACGGTTTTGAAAAAACTACAAGAGATAGAAAGAAGGATTTTATGGCAACTTTGTTCTACCCATCAAGACCTATAAACTCAGCAATTATGGCTTAAATCGCACATTCCAATCAAAAGTTATTGGCCGTCTTACCTACTTGTCTTTCCATTTTCATTAGATACCATGTTTTTCCTTTATTTTCAGATATAAGACGGTTTTGAAAAAACTACAAGAGATAGAAAGAAGGATTGTATGGCAACTTTGTTCTACTCATCAAGACCTATAAACTCAGAAAGAATGGCTTAAATCGCACATTCCAATCAAAAGTTATTGGCCGTCTTAGCTACTTGTCTCACCATTTTCATCCGTTACCATGTTTTTCCTATATTTTCAGATATAAGACGGTTTTGAAAGAAAGAAGGATTGTATGGCAACTTTGTTCTACTCATCAAGACCTATAAACTCAGCAATTATGGCTTGAATCGCACATTCCAATCAAAAGTTATTGGCCGTCTTACCTACTTGTCTCACCATTTTCATCCGTTACCATGTTTATACCCTTGCAGAGGGTATTATGATTTCAGTCAGAAGTTTGCAACGCAGTGAAGGAGACGTTTCCGACCCCATAAAGTATATATATTCTTGATCAGCATCACTAGACGAGTCGATCTAGCCATGTCCATCTGTCCGTCCGTCTGTCCGTCTGTCCGTCTGTCCGTCTGTCTGTTTCTACGCAAACTAGTCTCTCAGTTTTTGAGCTATCGGGATGAAACTTTCCCAAAAGTCTTCTTTCTATTGCAGGTAGTATATATGTCGGAACCAACCGGATCGGACAACTATATCTTATAGCTCCCATAGGAAGGATCGGAAAAGAAAACGTTAAAAAAATTCTAGCTTCGGTGTTTTTTGAAATATTACCTTCTACTTTTGCGGATGTTATTTTTTAAATATTTCTGAGTTTCGAATTAAATATTTAAAAAATCGGACTACTATATCATATAGCTGCCATAGGAACGATCGGTAAATTAATGGAAAAGTAAAAGGAAATAAATTCTAGCTTCTTTGGTTTTTATTGTATTATCTTCTACTCTAGGATATGACTCTTTTTAAATATTTCCGAATTTCAATTTTAATTTGATCAAAATCGGACGACTATAGCTGCCATAGGAACGGTCGGAAAATTAATGAGAAATATTAGAAAATTAAACATTTTTGCGATTTGTTAATTAATAGGAATGATCTGCAAGGGTATATAAGCTTCGGCTGGCCGAAGCTAGCTTCCTTTCTTGTTTTCCTTTATTTTCAGATATAAGACGGTTTTGAAAAAACTACAAGAGATAGAAAGAAGGATTGTATAGCAACTTTGTTCTACTCATCAAGACCTATAAACTCAGAAAGTATGGCTTAAATCGCACATTCCAATCAAAAGTAATTGGCCGTCTTACCTACTTGTCTTTCCATTTTCATTAGTTACCATGTTTTTCCTTTATTTTCAGATATACAGCTACTTGTCTTTTCATATTCATCCATTACCATGTTTTTCCTTTATTCTCAGATATAAGACGGTTTTGAAAAAACTACAAGAGATAAAAAGAAAAATTGTATGGCAACTTTGTTCTACTCATCAAGACCTATAAACTCAGCAATTATGGCTTAAATCGCACATTCCAATCAAAAGTTATTGGCCGTCTTACCTACTTGTCCAACCATTTTCATCCGTTACCATGTTTTTCCTTTATTTTCAGATATAAGACGGTTTTGAAAAAACTTCAAGAGATAGAAAGAAGGATTTTATGGCAACTTTGTTCTACTCATCAAGACCTATAAACTCAGCAATTATGGCTTAAATCGCACATTCCAATCAAAAGTTATTGGCCGTCTTACCTACTTGTCTTACCATTTTCATTAGTTACCATGTTTATACCCTTGCAGAGGGTATTATGATTTCAGTCAGAAGTTTGCAACGCAGTGAAGGAGACGTTTCCGACCCCATAAAGTATATATATTCTTGATCAGCATCACAAGACGTGTCGATCTAGCCATGTCCGTCTGTCCGTCTGTCCGTCTGTCCGTCTGTCCGTCTGTCCGTCCGTCTGTCCGTCTGTCCGTCTGTCTGTTTCTACGCAAACTAGTCTCTCAGTTTTTGAGCTATCAGGATGAAACTTTCCCAAAAGTCTTCTTTCTATTGCAGGTAGTATATATGTCAGAGCCGACCGGATCGGACAACTATATCTTATAGCTCCCATAGGAACAATCGGAAAAAAAAACTTTAAAAAATTCTAGCTTCGGTGTTTTTTTTTTTAAATATTACCTTCTACTTTTGGGGATGTTATTTTTTAAATATATCTGAATTTCGAATTAATTATTTAAAAAATCGGACTACTATATCATATAGCTGCCATAGGAACGATCAGAAAATTAATGGAAAAGTAATAGGAAATAAATTCCAGCTTCTTTGGATTTTATTGTATTATCTTCTACTCTAGGATATGACACTTTTTAAATATTTCCGAATTTCAATTTTAATTTAATCAAAATCGGACTACTATATCATATAGCTGCCATAGGAACGATCGGAAAATTAATGGAAAAGTAATAGGAAATAAATTCTAGCTTCTTTGGTTTTTATTGTATTATCTTCTACTCTAGGATATGACTCTTTTTAAATATTTTCGAATGTCAATTTTAATTTGATCAAAATCGGACGACTATATCATATAGCTGCCATAGGAACGATCGGAAAATTAATGAGAAATATTAGAAAATTGAACATTTTTGCGATTTGTTAATTAATAGGAATGATCTGCAAGGGTATATAAGCTTCGGCTGGCCGAAGCTAGCTTCCTTTCTTGTTTTCCTTTATTTTCAGATATAAGACGGTTTTGAAAAACTACAAGATACAGAAAGAAGGAAGGTCATCAAGACCTATAAACTCAGAAAGTATGGCTTATATCGGACATTCCAATCAAAAGTTATTGGCCGTCTTAGCTACTTGACTTTAAATTTTCATCCGTTACCATGTTTTTCCTTTATTTTCAGATATAAGACGGTTTTGAAAAAACTACAAGAGATAGAAAGAAGGATTTTTTCCTATATTTTCAGATATAAGACGGTTTTGAAAGAAAGAAGGATTGTATGTCAACTTTGATCTACTCATCAAGACCTATAAACTCAGCAATTATGGCTTAAATCGCACATTCCAATCAAAAGTTATTGGCCGTCTTACCTACTTGTCTCACCATTTTCATCCGTTACCATGTTTTTCCTTTATTTTCAGATATAAGACGGTTTTGAAAAAACTACAAGAGATAGAAAGAAGGATTTTATGGCAACTTTGTTCTACTCATCAAGACCTATAAACTCAGCAATTATGGCTTAAATCGCACATTCCAATCAAAAGTTATTGGCCGTCTTACCTACTTGTCTTTTCATATTCATCCATTACCATGTTTTTCCTTTATTTTCAGATATAAGACGGTTTTGAAAAAACTACAAGAGATAGAAAGAAGGATTGTACAGCAACTTTGTTCTACTCATCAAGACCTATAAACTCAGAAAGAATGGCTTAAATCGGACATTCCAATCAAAAGTTATTGGCCGTCTTAGCTACTTGACTTTTAATTTTCACCCGTTACCATGTTTTTCCTTTATTTTCAGATATAAGACGGTTTTGAAAAAACTACAAGAGATAGAAAGAAGGATTGTATGTCAACTTTGATCTACTCATCAAGACCTATAAACTCAGCAATTATGGCTTAAATCGCACATTCCAATCAAAAGTTATTGGCCGTCTTACCTACTTGTCTTTCCATTTTCATTAGTTACCATGTTTTTCCTTTATTTTCAGATATAAAACGGTTTTGAAAAAACTACAAGAGATAGAAAACAGGATTGTATGGCAACTTTGTTCTACTCATCAAGACCTATAAACTCAGCAATTATGGCTTAAATCGCACATTCCAATCAAAAGTTATTGGCCGTCTTACCTTCTTGTCTCACCATTTTCATCCGTTACCATGTTTTTCCTTTATTTTCAGATATAAGACGGTTTTGAAAAAACTACAAGAGATAGAAAGAAGGATTGTATGGCAACTTTGTTTTACTCATCAAGACCTATAAACTCAGCAATTATGGCTTAAATCGCACATTCCAATCAAAAGTTATTGGCCGTCTTACCTACTTGTCTTACCATTTTCATCCGTTACCATGTTTTTCCTTTATTTTCAGATATAAGACGGTTTTGAAAAAACTACAAGAGATAGAAAGAAGGATTTTATGGCAACTTTGTTCTACTCATCAAGACCTATTAACTCAGCAATTATGGCTTAAATCGCACATTCCAATCAAAAGTTATTGGCCGTCTTACCTACTTGTCTTTTCATATTCATCCATTACCATGTTTTTCCTTTATTTTCAGATATAAGACGGTTTTGAAAAAACTACAAGAGATAAAAAGAAAAATTGTATGGCAACTTTGTTCTACTCATCAAGACCTATAAACTCAGAAAGAATGGATTAAATCGGACATTCCAATCAAAAGTTATTGGCCGTCTTAGCTACTTGACTTTTAATTTTCATACGTTACCATGTTTTTCCTTTATTTTCAGATATAAGACGGTTTTGAAAAAACTACAAGAGATAGGAAGAAGGATTTTATGGCAACTTTGTTCTACTCATCAAGACCTATAAACTCAGCAATTATGGCTTAAATCGCACATTCCAATCAAAAGTTATTGGCCGTCTTACCTACTTGTCTTTCCATTTTCATCAGTTACCATGTTTTTCCTTTATTTTCAGATATAAGACGGTTTTGAAAAAACTACAAGAGATAGAAAACAGGATTGTATGGCAACTTTGTTCTACTCATCAAGACCTATAAACTCAGCAATTATGGCTTAAATCGCACATTCCAATCAAAAGTTATTGGCCGTCTTACCTTCTTGTCTCACCATTTTCATCCGTTACCATGTTTTTCCTTTATTTTCAAATATAAGACGGTTTTGAAAAAACTACAAGAGATAGAAAGAAGGATTGTATGGCAACTTTGTTTTACTCATCAAGACCTATAAACTCAGAAAGTATGGCTTAAATCGGACATTCCAATCAAAAGTTATTGGTCGTCTTAGCTACTTGACTTTTAATTTTCATCCGTTTCCATGTCTTTCCTTTATTTTCAGATATAAGACGGATTTGAAAAAACTACAAGAGATAGAAAGAAGGATTTTATGGCAACTTTGTTCTACTCATCGAGACCTATAAACTCAGCAATTATGGCTTAAATCGCACATTCAAATCAAAAGTTATTGGCCGTCTTACCTACTTGTCCCACCATTTTTATCAGTTACCATGTTTTTCCTTTATTTTCAGATATAAGACGGTTTTGAAAAAACTACAAGAGATAGAAAGAAGGATTGTATGGCAACTTTGTTCTACTCATCAAGACCTATAAACTCAGCAATTATGGCTTAAATCGGACATTCCAATCAAAAGTTATTGGCCGTCTTACCTACTTGTCTTTTCATTTTCATCCCTTACCATGTTTTTCCTTTATTTTCAGATATAAGACGGTTTTCAAAAAACTACAAGAGAGAGAAATAAGGATTGTATGGCAACTTTGTTCTACTCATCAAGACCTATAAACTCAGAAAGTATGGCTTAAATCGGACATTCCAATCAAAAGTTATTGGCCGTCTTACCTACTTGTCTTACCATTTTCATCCGTTACCATGTTTTTCCTTTATTTTCAGATATAAGACGGTTTTGAAAAAACTACAAGAGATAGAAAGAAGGATTTTATGGCAACTTTGTTCTACTCATCAAGACCTATAAACTCAGCAATTATGGCTTAAATCGCACATTCCAATCAAAAGTTATTGGCCGTCTTACCTACTTGTCTTACCATTTTCATTAGTTACCATGTTTTTCCTTTATTTTCAGATATAAGACAGTTTTGAAAAAACTACAAGAGATAGAAAGAAGGATTGTATGGCAACTTTGTTCTACTCATCAAGACCTATAAACTCAGCAATTATGGCTTAAATCGCACATTCCAATCAAAAGTTTTTGGCCGTCTTACCTACTTGTCTTTTCATTTTCATCCGTTACCATGTTTTTCCATTATTTTCAGATATAAGACGGTTTTGAAAAAACTACAAGAGATAGAAAGAAGGATTGTATGGCAACTTTGTTCTACTCATCAAGAGCTACAAACTCAGAAAGTATGGCTTAAATCGCACATTCCAATCAAAAGTTATTGGCCGTCTTACCTACTTGTCCCACCATTTTCATCCGTTACCATGTTTTTTCTTTATTTTCAGATATAAGACGGTTTTGAAAAAACTACAAGAGATAGAGAGAAGGATTTTATGGCAACTTTGTTCTACTCATCAAGACCTATAAACTCAGAAAGTATGGCTTAAATCGGACATTCCAATCAAAAGTTATTGGTCGTCTTAGCTACTTGTCCCACCATTTTCATCAGTTACCATGTTTTTCCTTTATTTTCAGATATAAGACGGTTTTGAAAAAACTACAAGAGATAGAAAGAAGGATTGTATGGCAACTTTGTTCTACTCATCAAGACCTATAAACTCAGCAATTATGGCTTAAATCGGACATTCCAATCAAAAGTTATTGGCCGTCTTACCTACTTGTCTTTTCATTTTCATCCCCTACCATGTTTTTTCTTTATTTTCAGATATAAGACGGTTTTCAAAAAACTACAAGAGATAGAAATAAGGATTGTATGGCAACTTTGTTCTACTCATCAAGACCTATAAACTCAGAAAGTATGGCTTAAATCGGACATTCCAATCAAAAGTTATTGGCCGTCTTACCTACTTGTCTTACCATTTTCATCCGTTACCATGTTTTTCCTTTATTTTCAGATATAAGACGGTTTTGAAAAAACTACAAGAGATAGAAAGAAGGATTTTATGGCAACTTTGTTCTACTCATCAAGACCTATAAACTCAGCAATTATGGCTTAAATCGCACATTCCAATCAAAAGTTATTGGCCGTCTTACCTACTTGTCTTACCATTTTCATTAGTTACCATGTTTTTCCTTTATTTTCAGATATAAGACAGTTTTGAAAAAACTACAAGAGATAGAAAGAAGGATTGTATGGCAACTTTGTTCTACTCATCAAGACCTATAAACTCAGCAATTATGGCTTAAATCGCACATTCCAATCAAAAGTTTTTGGCCGTCTTACCTACTTGTCTTTTCATTTTCATCCGTTACCTTGTTTTTCCATTATTTTCAGATATAAGACGGTTTTGAAAAAACTACAAGAGATAGAAAGAAGGATTGTATGGCAACTTTGTTCTACTCATCAAGAGCTACAAACTCAGAAAGTATGGCTTAAATCGCACATTCCAATCAAAAGTTATTGGCCGTCTTACCTACTTGTCCCACCATTTTCCTCCGTTACCATGTTTTTTCTTTATTTTCAGATATAAGACGGTTTTGAAAAAACTACAAGAGATAGAAAGAAGGATTTTATGGCAACTTTGTTCTACTCATCAAGACCTATAAACTCAGCAATTATGGCTTAAATCGCACATACCAATCAAAAGTTATTGGCCGTCTTAGCTACTTGTCTTTTCATTTTCATCCCTTACCATGTTTTTTCTTTATTTTCAGATAAAAGACGGTTTTCAAAAAACGTCAGAGATAGAAAGAAGGATTGTATGGCAACTTTGTTCCACTCATCAAGACCTATAAACTCAGCAATTATGGCTTAAATCGCACATTCCAATCAAAAGTTATTGGCCGTCTTAGCTACTTGTCTTTTCATTTTCATCCGTTACCAT
This sequence comes from Drosophila takahashii, assembly GCF_030179915.1. Lineage (NCBI taxonomy): Eukaryota > Metazoa > Arthropoda > Insecta > Diptera > Drosophilidae > Drosophila > Drosophila takahashii. The sequence goes on from NW_027221733.1 coordinate 24,591, forward strand.
GTTTTTCCTATATTTTCAGATATAAGACGATTTTGAAAAAACTACAAGAGATAGAAAGAAGGATTGTATGGCAACTTTGTTCTACTCATCAAGACCTATAAACTCAGCAATTATGGCTTAAATCGGACATTCCAATCAAAAGTTATTGGCCGTCTTAGCTACTTGACTTTTCATTTTCATCCCTTACCATGTTTTTCCTTTATTTTCAGATATAAGACGGTTTTCAAAAAACTTCAAGAGATAGAAAGAAGGATTGTATGGCAACTTTGTTCTACTCATCAAGACCTATAAACTCAGCAATTATGGCTTAAATCGCACATTCCATTCAAAAGTTATTGGCCGCCTTAGCTACTTGTCTTTTCATATTCATCCATTACCATGTTTTTCCTTTATTTTCAGATATAAGACGGTTTTGAAAAAACTACAAGAGATAGAAAGAAGGATTGTATGGCAACTTTGTTCTACTCATCAAGACCTATAAACTCAGAAAGTATGGCTTAAATCGGACATTCCAATCAAAAGTTATTGGCCGTCTTAGCTACTTGACTTACCATTTTCATTAGTTACCATGTTTTTCCTTTATTTTCAGATATAAGACGGTTTTGAAAAAACTACAAGAGATAGAAAGAAGGATTGTATGGCAACTTTGTTCTACTCATCAAGACCTATAAACTCAGCAATTATGGCTTAAATCGCACATTCCAATCAAAAGTTATTGGCCGTCTTTCCTACTTGTCCCACCATTTTCATCCTGATGGTGAATAGATCACACTCAATGGTTTGTAAGACCACTTTCGAATTGGGTTGATCGAATAATACACAATTATTTCACAATAAGATTGAACGCTTTATTTCATGTCGACCGTTCGTGGTCAGAAACAAGAGAGAGAGAGCGAGAAATAGCAAGACCAGACCATCTCAAGAGGGAAAATCTTACATGCTATAAAATATACCAAATTATTATGATTTGTTATAGGGTTCCTCAACATCCCGGCCCACCCTGAAACTAAGTTTCTGAATTAGGCAGAATGGCAATTTTAGAAATGGGTCTAACAGGTTCTCCTGATGAAGTTCGCAGCTTTACGGCGCGTACCAGCCCGTCCTTGCCTGGATAGACTTCAATTACGCGCGCCAAAGCCCAAGCGGCGGAGGGTGTATTTGAATCCTTGATGATCGCCATATCCCCAGTAGCAACGTTCTTCCTCTCCGTATTCCACTTAGGGCGCTGTTGAAGTGTAGTGAGGTACTCCTGATGCCATCTCTTCCAAAAGCCTTGTAGCATTGCCTGTACATTTTGCCAGTAATCCAGTCGGTTAACTGCTATGTGGCCAAGATCGCCCTCTGGAACTGATGTATAAGGGCGTCCAATCAGCAGGTGTGCGGGTGACAAGTAGGAAACCTCGGCGTCTGACGTAGCGAAGAGAGGGCGTGAATTGACGACGCACTCAATTTGAGCCAGAAGGGTGTGCATCTGCTCAGATGTGAGGATGGAATTCCCTATGACACGACGCAGATGAAGCTTTACGGAGCGAACAGCTGATTCACATTTTCCGCCCCAGTGGGGTGCGTGCGGTGGTATGAAACTCCATTTGATACCCTGGCTGGCCAACGATTGAGTTACTTGAGTGTTATGCTGCTGTGACAGGATGAGCTTATACATGTCGTCTAACACCTTCTTAGCTCCCACAAAGTTGCGACCGTTGTCGCTGAAGATGTGGGTACACTTGCCTCGACGGGAGATAAAACGACGAAAAGCAGCGAGAAATGTCTCCGTACTGAGATCTGTAGCCAACTCCAAATGAATTGCGGAGGTCACTAGGCAGACAAATAGGCAGATGTATCCTTTTTCCTTTCGTGGATTCCTTCCCTTGTGCACCTTGAGCAGAAGCGGTCCGGCATAGTCGCACCCAGAATTTTCAAATGGATATGCTTGACGTACCCGAACAGCTGGCAAGTCCGCCATGTATTGATCAGCTGTTTTGTGGCGTTGGCGAAAACATTTGTGACAAGAATGTGTAAGCTTGCGAATCATGTTGCGTGCGCCAACTATCCAATATTGTTGCCGAACGATGACGAAAAGTGCTGTCACACCTGGATGAAGATGTATCCTATGCTCGTGCTCCAAAATAAGCATAGAAATGCGATGACCTTTTGGCAGAATAATTGGATGCTTGACTTCCTCCGGTAGTAGCGAGTTTGAGAGGCGTCCACCTACACGAAGCAGGCCGTTCTTGCAAACCATGGGTGAAAGTGTTCGAAGTGTTGACGAATTTGCAACAGCTTTTCCCCTTTTCAACAGGTGTATATCGGATGAGAAGCCTTCTTGAGCGTGCCTGAGACAACATATGCGGGCCTCGCTGATTTCCTCAAACGTGAGTGTGAGGCTTGACGGAATCCGCTTCTTTATTCTGCTTCGATTCATAAAGCGAAGAACATAAGCAGTGCAGCGAATCAGCTTGGTCCAGGAAGAAACTCGAAGCGATAGACACTCAATCGGGGACGCTTCAGGTTTAGATTCAATACGGCTGCATAGTGAAGAGGATTTCAGCCCTTCCATTATGGGCGTGTCCAAAATTGTGTTGGGATTGTTGCCACTACGAAGCTTTGAAGCAAGCAGATCGTTATGGTGTAGCCAATGTGGACCCTTCCACCACAGCTCATAGCTCATGAGATTGGCTGCTAGCATTCCCCTCGATGCGCAATCGGCAGGGTTATCCTTTGAGCCAACGTGATGCCATGCGCTGCGTGGTATGACATCCAGGATCTCCGAAGTACGGTTGGCAATAAAGGTTTTCAGCTTTGATGGGGTGTGCGACAGCCACGAAAGGACAATCGTGGAATCGCACCAAGCATGCACAATTATGTCCTTGTGCTGTAAGCCCTCCTTAACAGCTCGGAGAAGGCGAGTGAGCAATAGCGCTCCACAGAGTTCCAGCCGAGGAAGACTTTGTTGCTTCAGTGGCGCAACGCGTGTTTTGGCTGCCATAAGTGACACCCAGCAGGTGCCGTCTGCGTTGCTTACACGGCTGTATAGATGCGTCTGAAAATCCATGTAAATCGATTTTTCCCGATTCGCTGGGTACAAAACGTGGAATGCTTAGGTTTGTTATGCAGTTAATATCGTCGCGACAGGTCTGCCACCACTCAGCCAGCTTCGGTGGGAGCTTTGAATCCCAGTCCAGGTCAAGTAGCCAAAGTTCTTGGAAAAGGATTTTGAACTGTACTACCACAGGCGCCAGAATACCTAGAGGATCGAAAATTCGTGAGACATCTGACAATACTTGCCGTTTAGTAGCTTCTGGTTCCGTGGAAAGTGAAGTCTTGTAGGACAGGACGTCGTCTTGGGGATTCCAATACATTCCTAAAACCTTCACCGCACTGGTTATTGGGAGCTCCTCTTGTATGGTGTGGCTGAGGCGGCTGCTGTTGGACACCCATTTGCCAAGCTCAAGCTTAGCCTTGGACATCAGCTGGATCAGTTCGTCGCGGCGGCTAAGTAATTCGTCTTCGTCTGCGCCAGTAAGGACATCGTCTACGTAAAAAGTCCTCAAGCACAATTTTTGATGCTGTGGGAAACTCATCCTGGTGGTCTCGCGCTAGTTGTTCCAGGACCCTGACAGCAAGAAACGGCGCACAGCTTGTTCCATAGGTAACTGTGCAGAGTTGAAAGTGTTGAAGAGGATCATTCGGAGCATCTCTCCATACGATCCGTTGAAAGTTGCGGTGCTTAGGGGCAACCCAGATCTGGCGGAACATTTTGACTATGTCCGCCGATAACACAAACTTGTGCATTCGAAAGCGAAGGCATACGTGAAAAAGGTTACGTTGAATGCTGGGCCCAATGTGTAAGGCATCATTTAGAGCGTGGCCGTTTACGTCTTCAAATGACCCGTCAAATACCACGCGCAGCTTCTTTCCTAGAACTGGGTGGTGTGGCATGTAAAACGTTTTGCCTGATGTATTGCATTCCTCTGGGGCCAGCTTACGCATATGACCTAGGCTTAGATATTCGTTCATAAATTTTGAATATTGCTTGCGTAGCTCCATATCACGCCGTAGGCGACGTTCCACAGCATAGAAGCGTGAGACAGCGCCCTGCAGGCTGTCTCCAAACTCTTGGCTTTCGTGTTTGAAAGGCAATTCAACGATGTATTTGCCGTCTGGGTCTCGGGAATGTGTGGTCAAAAAGTGCTGCTCCACCTTTTCGTGCGAAGGGTCTTGTTGTTTGTGGTCAGTGTTATCCTCGATCTCCCAAAAGCGTTGAAGAGAGGCGTTTATGTCAACAGTAGTCACGAGCGTGTTGGCGGTTAATGGATGCGGCATTGCAACGGAAGTGATTATCCATCCAAAAATCGAGCTGATGGCAATAATATTTCCATCGGCGTCATATTTTTTATCACCTGACAAAACGGACCAAATTTGTTAATTTCCCAGTAAAATCTCTACTGGTGAAGATGTGTTAAAGGATGTATCGGCTAACTGGAGTCCATCGTAGATCCTTAAAGCTGTTTCGTCAATGTCGTCCCGTTGAAGTGATGATGTGATTTTGCCCAGCACACGGGCTGCGACAACAATCGTATGCAGTGACACCATTGATTTGATATGCAGCGTTGCCAATCCTCTAGTAGTTTCGGCCTTGACGGAAGATATTCCGGAAACTAGTATTCTTGAGGGTGAACGTGCGAGCCCAAGTGCGTTGACGCATCGTTCAGAAACGTATGACAGCTCAGAACCGCTATCCAAAAGAACACGGCAAATTGTGTAAGTACCTTTAGTGTTTTGGACATACACCAAAGCTGTGGGCAAAGTGCTTCTTTTGAGTCCCGGTGACTGTGTTAATGATGTGCTGTTTTGCGTCTGGGCGACCAAAGTTGAGCTACATCCAGAAGTTTGAGAATTGGCCTGTGCAGTGTCCGCAGAAGCAATTGTCATGGAATCCATGTTTTCAGGATGTACAAGAGAGTGCTGACGGCCATTGCAGTGCTTGCACGAATGTTTCGATTTACATTGCGAAGATCGGTGGCCAGGGCGTAGGCAATTGAAGCAAAGCGACTTTCCTTTCACAATGGAGCGCCGTTGTTCGATGTTCAGATTTTGAAATTGAGAGCATCTATATTGCTGATGGTCAGCAGAGCCACACTTACCACAATTGCCACTGCTCACTGCAATAAGTGCGCGCTTTGTTTTGGCAGGCTTGTCTGTGTGGCTGCCAGGATCGAGTTTGATTGCCGATGTAGCTTGGCTTAATTCAAAATCCTCGCAACGATCATCAAGGAATTTAAACAAGTCTGTAACAGTTGGCGTCGCAGCGCCTCTGGTGTCCTCTATCCACTTCCTTCTAGAGTCGGGATCAATTTTAGCCAGTACAAGATGAATCACCCAGCAGTCACGGCTGGTCTCCCCAACTGCATCTAGCCCACGAATGATTTCATTGGCGCCATCAGTAAGTTTGCGTAGATTAGATACATCGCCGTTGGGGGCAGCAACCAGTTCCATGAAGGTGTCCAGTAAAGAGTTCACGATATGCCTTGGGCGGTTATAGCGTTCATTGAGGCGTTCCCATGCTGAATCATAAGCTGATTCCGTAATGGACATGTGACTAAGAAGATTGGCTGCTTCACCAACTATGAAAGATTTAAGGTAGTGAAACTTTTGAATCTTTCCCAGATGAGTCTTGTTGTGGACGGTGCTCTCGTAAATATCCTTAAAGGCTGGCCATTCCTTGTAGTCTCCACCAAAGGGTTTTATGTGGATTTTCGGCAACGGATTTTCAGTTAAAGAAACTGCAGCAGGCGGCGGCGTGGCCAAGGTAGATGTTCCGTTCTCTGAAAGTCGCTGAAGGAACTCACTTTGCTGTTGCAGCAATGAGGCCATGTTGTGATCCGCTTGCGGTATGGCACTTGGTTGAAGATCGCTCTTTAACGACGCGAATAAGGTAAGCGCGTGCAAGTACTTCTCCTCATACGTTTGGAAGTCTTCGGTAGGATCCTCGAAACCCTCAACATTATCGTACAAGTGCATTTCGTCGGTGACCTCCTCAAGGCTCTTGAATGCTTGATTTAGCCGTTCCAGCATGGCATCGACTCCGGAGTAAGTGCTCTGTGGAGGTGGATTCTCGATGTAATTCACCAAGCGAGTTATGGTAGCCTTTAGCCGACCACGTGCTTGGATAAGACGTTTAAGCGTCTGTTGCTCCATGGTGTGCAGATTCAATTATAAAGATGCGGAAGTATTCCGGCTCTCGAAGGACCAGACAATGATGGTGAATAGATCACGCTAAATAATTTGTAAGACCACTTTCGAATTGGGTTGATCGAATAATACACAATTATTTCTCAATAAGATTGAACGCTTTATTTCATGTCGACCGTTCGTGGTTAGAAACAAGAGAGAGAGAGCGAGAAATAGCAAGACAAGACCATCTCAAGAGGGAAAATCTTACATGCTATAAAATATACCAAATTATTATGATTTGTTATAGGGTTCCTCAACACATCCGTTACCATGTTTTTCCATTATTTTCAGATATAACGGTAGACGGTTTTGAAAAAACTACAAGAGATAGAAAGAAGGATTGTATGGCAACTTTGTTCTACTCATCAAGACCTATAAACTCAGCAATTATGGCTTAAATCGGACATTCCAATCAAAAGTTATTGGCCGTCTTAGCTACTTGACTTTTAATTTTCATCCGTTACCATGTTTTTCCTTTATTTTCAGATATAAGACGGTTTTGAAAAAACTACAAGAGATAGAAAGAAGGATTGTATGGCAACTTTGTTCTACTCATCAAGACCTATAAACTCAGAAAGTATGGCTTAAATCGGACATTGCAATAAAAAGGTATTGGCCGTCTTAGGTAGGTAGGTAGGTAGAAGTGGTGAGGTCCTCTCTGAGAGCCTCCAAGTAGAGCTGAGCTCCGTTTTGATCCACACCCTCGTAAATTGTTGTCTCCGCGTTCTCTTCAGTACCAGCCTGCATCATTTAGAAAACCTAGGATTGCAGTTATCCTCTGCTTTCCTATTTCTCCCAATGATTCCAGCTGATACGCCCCGAAGTATCTCGCCCTGATATGGTTTAGTGCTGGGCAATGACACATCATGTGCTCAGGTGTCTCCTGTGTGTCTGTTTCTTTGCAGCTCCTGCAATTAGCATTGTACGGAAGCCCCATCTTCATGGCTTGCGTGCCAATGGCCCAATGGCCTGTGATGAGTGCCGTGATCCTTCTAATATCCCTTTTGCTTTTGGATATTAGTTCTCGAGTTCTCTTGCTATTGATGGTTGGCCAGCAGAGCTTTGATCTCCTGAGACCCTGCTTTTCTGACCAACTTTTACTAACTAGTGTTTTGTAGTGTTCGTGAATCCTTGCTTGGACTGTATTAAGGGATTCAGGTAGACTAGTTGTATAGGAGTCGTCTGCCGACCCCTTTCGTGCAAGTTCATCCGCCTTTTCGTTTCCTGGTATATCATTGTGCCCTGGCACCCATGTTATCTGTACATGGTTGTTTGTTGCTAGTATGTTGAGGGCCGACTTGCAATCGGCTACTAGTGTCGAGTTGGTTCTTGCTGCTGCGAGAGATTTGATAGCCGCTTGGCTATCCGAGTATATCCGTACCTTGGTATTCCTGAGGCATTGCTGAATCGAAAGCTTGGCTGCTTCCAAAATAGCGAGTACCTCAGCCTGAAAAACTGTCGCTGATTCTGGGAGGTGGAATTTCGATTCTATCCCCCAGCTTTCAGCGAAAATTCCAGCCCCTACACCACAGTCCATCTTGGAGCCGTCAGTGTAGAGTGATACCTCATCTTGTCCGGTTACTCTGTCATTCTCCCAGTCTTCCCTCGTTGGAAAGGTAGTCGTAAATCCGTTTCCAAATCTTATCTCCGCTGTCATATAATCCGTCTTGTTCTTTGCCAGATAGTTGTTGTCCTCTAAGATACGGCAGTGCCCTGTGTGGTAGCCTTTCCAGCAATTACTTGCCTTCAGTCTGGCCGCACTCTGCGCTGCCGTATCCTTTATGAAAAGTTCTATCGGCATTATATCCAGAATAGTGTTCAACGCGGCAGCCGGGCATGATCTTAATGCCCCTGTAGCTCCTGCGCAAGCTGATCTTTGTATTCTTGTCAGCTTGGCAATATTGTATGCTCTTGTCAGGGCTGGCCACCAGACTAGTGCCCCGTATGTGAGAATTGGCCTTACCACTGCTGTATAAAGCCATAATATTATCTTAGGGTGTATACCCCAGTTTTTGCCAAACATTTTCCTGCACGAGTAGAATGCTATGCTGGCCTTTCTTACTCGTTCCGTGATGTTCAGTTTCCACGAGAGCTTCGGGTCTAGTATCACTCCTAGATACTTAGCCTTATCCGATAGCTCGAGTTCGATTCCATCTATTTTTGGTTTGCTGTATGTTGGGATCTTTGTTCTTCGCGTGAAGAGCATCAGTTCGGTTTCACTCGGGTTTATACCTAGTCCGCAGGTTTTTGCCCATTCATTTAGTCGGTTAAGGGCCCCCGTCATTATATTACTAATGCCATCTGGGAATGGTCCTGATACTAGCAACACTACGTCGTCTGCGTAGGCTACTACTTTTACTCCTCCGCTATTGAGTTCTCTCAATATGTCGTTCATGTTGATGAGCCAGAGCAGTGGCGATAGAACCCCGCCCTGAGCTGCTCGTGAGCATAACTCCGATCCAAGCTCTGATGTCTCCTTCAACGCCGATCGAGTTGAGGGAGCTCAGTATGGATTCGGCGTTCACATTATTGAACGCACCTTCTATATCTAAGAAGGTGGCCATTGTATATTGGTTAAAATGTAGCGATTTTTCTATGTGGCAAACTACTTCGTGTAGTGCCGTTTCTGTCGATCTGCCCTTTCGGTACGCATGCTGAGCGTCCGATAGATGCTGCTTCTCGGTGTTTTCCCGGATATGAATATCGATCATTCGTTCCAGCGTTTTCATTAGGAATGAGGTAAGGCTGATCGGCCTGTAATCCTTTGCTAGGATATGTCCTCTTCTTCCTGGTTTTGGTATAAATACAACTTTGGCTTCCTTCCATAGAAGCGGTATGTGTGTTAGTCTGATGCAAGCCGTGTAAATGGCTTGCAGCCACCTACTGATGCTGACCTGTGTTGCTTGAAGCATTGCCGGGAAAATGCCGTCTGGCCCCGGACTCTTATATTTGTCGAAGGAGTTTATCGCCCAGTTGATTCTTTCAATGGTTATGATATCCCTTGTGTGTGTTGGTTGATGAGCCCTCTGACCTTCAGTAGGTGCTGGCTTTACTCGAAGGTTGCCTGGAAAGTGTGTATCCACTAGTGTCTCTAGGGATTCTTCCACCGTTGTAGTCGCTGATCCGTCTTGTTTGTGTAGTAGAGTTGGGCTGTTATACCCTTTAGCAAGGACCTTGCTTAGTCTAGCCGAGTCTTTTATACCTTCTAGCGATTCGCAGTAAGTCCTCCAAGAGTCTTTCTTGGCTGCGTATATCGCTTTTTTGTATGCTTTTTGTGCTTCTTTGTATGGCTCCCATTCCTTGGTAGCATAGCTGGAGTTATAGGCTTTTCTTGCCCTCTTTCTTAGAGTGCCTAGCTCTTTGGTCCACCATAAAGGGTGTTGTTTCTTAGAGTATGAAACCTTGCATGTTTCCTTATATGCATTGTTTAGAATGTTTGTTAGGTCCTCTACTTCCTTGTCCAGGGTCGTCGTAGAGGTTTGTACCCGTATTCTTCTGTTGCTAACTTTCGAGTAGACAATCTTACCGAATTTGTCCCAGTTTGTTCTACGGGGGTTACGTTTCGGTTCCGGTTTGCTAATCGGAATCGAAATTTCGAAGAAAATGTACCTGTGATCTGAAAAGGAATTTTGTTTCGACACTATCCACTTTTCAACCTTATATCTACTAAATTCTGTCTGTAAAGTGAGGTCTAACACCTCTTCCCATCCCTGAAATTCCCTTGTGCTTGGGAATATAAAGGTGGGTGTGTTACCTCTGTTACATATGGTGATGTTGCGGCAGATAATATTATCAAAAAGAGACTCACCCCTTTCGTTGGTTTCCGAGCTTCCCCATAGTGCGTGCCTCGCGTTAGCGTCGCATCCGAGCACCAGGGTCGTCTTAGTATCTTCCGCCCATTGCAGCAGCTTGATGACTGGCTCAGGTGGAGCCGGTTCATCATGGGCCATGTAGGATGAGGCTATCACCATCGATGTCCCATCCGCCGCCACGAATCTGGCAACTGCTAGATCCGGTGTGCTAAGATTGGGGCATAGAAGTGCGTTATAGTTATTCTTTATAATAATACCTGCTCTCGGCCTACCTGTCGAGTTAGTATAAAAGAGTTTATATCCTTGTTGAGTTAGACCCGAGATTTGTCTGTCTCGCGTCCATGGTTCTTGAACGATGCCTATGTCAATGTTCCTCTCACTGAGAAGAACTGCAAGATTGGCTGAAGCATGCATGCTGCGCTTCAGGTTAATCTGCACGACTTTAGGCATCGGTGTTGGGTGTTATGTCTGGGGTCTTGTCGTCGATGACCAGGTCATCCAACAGCTTGTTGGTGTCATCGACCTCCTCGAGAACATCATCCGGCTCTGCCAGGAAGACCTTGATCTTGGCCTTCCGTAGGCCGTACCGGATGGTGTAGTCGGCCTTCTCAAGCTGCGGCAGGCAGCGCTGGTTGATGAGGAAGAGGAACGGCTGGCTCGTCTTCATCTCCTTCTCTACTTTGAGTATTGCCCAGTCCTCAGTATGCACTTCTGGGTTCTGAGCCCTCAGCAGCGACAGCACCTTTCCTTGGTCAGTCTGCCCCTTTGGCAACCAAATGCGAGCCCGCGGCCTCCTTGGAATCTCCCTGGCGTGGACGAGCCTAATGCTAAGGCCGTCCCATGCATTTCCAATCTTGGATATGCATTCCGCCAGGAAGGTCCTCGAGAACGAGTCATCGCACTTGATCACCCGGTGCCCTCTGACCATGTCCGACGAGTCGAAGGAGGGGATCGGACCGTCTGGTACGGCTGATAGCCTTTCAGCTAGCATGTCGGCCACCTTGATCTCGATCTCCTCCCACTTCTCCGACAGCAGGCGTCCGTCGTCGTGCAGGTCGTCCACCAGTGCCATCGCGAGGCTGTCTCTGGCTACGTCGCTGAATTTCTTGGCCTTCTTCACAAAGGAGGTCGGTATTGGCCTCCCCTGTGCGTCCTTTGCCCGTTTCGGTGCGCTCACGCTTGCCTCATGCGAGCGGTCCCTTTTTGTGTTTGTTACAGTGGCCTCCGGGCGCGTCCTCAAGTATTCTTCGAATTCTGCGATCTCCGCAAGGCATCGAGTCTTGTCCTCCGCATCGCGCTGGTCAGTCTTGCCCTCTGCCTCATTCTTGGCTATCTTGCCGAGAATAAAACGGGCCCGACTGACCTTGGCCTTACGCTGCTGATGCGTAACGGTGGCTGCCTTGCTGGTACCCGGCTGGGTTCCGCTGCTGTGTGGGTTGTTGTTCTTGTTGTCTAGTGGGGTGCTGGTCTTAGCAGCCCCTTCCGTTCCCATCGGAGCCGGAGCACCCTGACTGGGTGTTCGCGGCCCTACCTCGACGGTAGCGGAATCGGTTTGGGGTTTAACCTCCCCCGTGAGGTCCGAAGCTACGGTGTTGGGTTTCATTGTCAGTACATGATCGCCCGCGTTGCTCGACCAGGCAAGCGCGGCGGGCCTGAGGGTTGTTGGGGCTCTATGAAAAAGTCGACCGTGACTCCGCCCCAAAGCCACGGCAAGGCCACTTCCGACCCAGGGTTGCCCGGCCCTGGGAAGGCTCCGTTAAAACACAGCTGGATTAACCCCTCAGCTGCGAACCTGAAAGTCAGCGGGCACGGGTCGCTTGACACGCCTGACTTGAGGGGAGGCACTTTAAAGACCTGCCCAGGTCCGCCCGACTACGATTCGTCAGCATCCATAGTCATAGCTAGACTATGGACCTGCTTCCAGCCGCCCTCACGGGGAGAGTATAGTCGCACTACCATCGGTGCACACAGTTACGGCAGGGGACGAGTCCCCCGTTGATCCCCCTGCGCACCCGACGGCTGACGGCCGTCTTAGCTACTTGACTTTTAATTTTCATCCGTTACCATGTTTTTCCTTTATTTTCAGATATAAGACGGTTTTGAAAAAACTACAAGAGATAGAAAGAAGGATTTTATGGCAACTTTGTTCTACTCATCGAGACCTATAAACTCAGCAATTATGGCTTAAATCGGACATTCCAATCAAAAGTTATTGGCCGTCTTAGCTACTTGTCTTTTCATTTTCATCCGTTACCATGTTTTTCCTATATTTTCAGATATAAGACGGTTTTGAAAAAACTACAAGAGATAGAAAGAAGGATTGTATGGCAACTTTGTTCTACTCATCAAGACCTATAAACCCAGAAAGTATGGCTTAAATCGGACATTCCAAGCAAAAGTTATTGGCCGTCTTACCTACTTGTCTTACCATTTTCATTAGTTACCATGTTTTTCCTTTATTTTCAGATATAAGACGGTTTTGAAAAAACTACAAGAGATAGAAAGAAGGATTGTATGGCAACTTTGTTCTACTCATCAAGACCTATAAACTCAGCAATTATGGCTTAAATCACACATTCCAATCAAAAGTTATTGGCCGTCTTACCTACTTGTCTTTCCATTTTCATTAGTTACCATGTTTTTCTTATATTTTCAGATATAAGACGGTTTTGAAAAAACTACAAGAGATAGAAAGAAGGATTGTATGGCAACTTTGTTCTACTCATCAAGACCTATAAACCCAGAAAGTATGGCTTAAATCGGACATTCCAATCAAAAGTTATTGGCCGTCTTACCTACTTGTCTTACCATTTTCATTAGTTACCATGCTTTTCCTTTATTTTCAGATATAAGACGGTTTTGAAAAAACTACAAGAGATAGATAGAAAGAAGGATTGTATGGCAACTTTGTTCTACTCATCAAGACCTATAAACTCAGCAATTATGGCTCAAATCACACATTCCAATCAAAAGTTATTGGCCGTCTTACCTACTTGTCCCACCATTTTCACCCGCTACCATGTTTTTCCATTATTTTCAGATATAAGACGGTTTTGAAAAAACTACAAGAGATAGAAAGAAGGATTGTATGGCAACTTTGTTCTACTCATCAAGACCTATAAACCCAGAAAGTATGGCTTAAATCGGACATTCCAATCAAAAATTATTGGCCGTCTTACCTACTTGTCTTTCCATTTTCATTAGTTACCATATTTTTCCTTTATTTTCAGATATAAGACGGTTTTGAAAAAACTACAAGAGATAGAAAGAAGGATTTTATGGCAACTTTGTTCTACTCATCAAGACCTATAAACTCAGCAATTATGGCTTAAATCGCACATTCCAATCAAAAGTTATTGGCCGTCTTACCTACTTGTCTTTCCATTTTCATTAGTTACCATGTTTTTCCTTTATTTTCAGATATAAGACAGTTTTGAAAAACTACAAGAGATAGAAAGAAGGATTGTATGGCAACTTTGTTCTACTCATAAGACCTATAAACTCAGAAAGTATGGCTTAAATCGGACATTCCAATCAAAAGTTATTGGCCGTCTTAGCTACTTGTCTTTTCGTTTTCATCCGTTACCATGTTTTTCCTATATTTTCAGATATAAGACGGTTTTGAAAAAACTACAAGAGATAGAAAGAAGGATTTTATGGCAACTTTGTTCTACTCATCAAGACCTATAAACTCAGCAATTATGGCTTAAATCGCACATTCCAATCAAAAGTTATTGGCCGTCTTACCTACTTGTCTTTCCATTTTCATTAGTTACCATGTTTTTCCTTTATTTTCAGATATAAGACAGTTTTGAAAAACTACAAGAGATAGAAAGAAGGATTGTATGGCAACTTTGTTCTACTCATCAAGACCTATAAACTCAGCAATTATGGCTTAAATCACACATTCCAATCAAAAGTTATTGGCCGTCTTACCTACTTGTCCCACCATTTTCACCCGCTACCATGTTTTTCCATTATTTTCAGATATAAGACGGTTTTGAAAAAACTACAAGAGATAGAAAGAAGGATTGTATGGCAACTTTGTTCTACTCATCAAGACCTATAAACTCATCAATTATGGCTTAAATCGCACATTCCAATCAAAAGTTATTGGCCGTCTTAGCTACTTGTCTTTTCGTTTTCATCCGTTACCATGTTTTTCCTATATTTTCAGATATAAGACGGTTTTGAAAAAACTACAAGAGATAGAAAGAAGGATTGTATGGCAACTTTGTTCTACTCATCAAGACCTATAAACCCAGAAAGTATGGCTTAAATCGGACATTCCAATCAAAATTTATTGGCCGTCTTACCTACTTGTCTTACCATTTTCATTAGTTACCATGTTTTTCCTTTATTTTCAGATATAAGACGGTTTTGAAAAAACTACAAGAGATAGAAAGAAGGATTGTATGGCAACTTTGTTCTACTCATCAAGACCTATAAACTCAGCAATTATGGCTTAAATCACACATTCCAATCAAAAGTTATTGGCCGTCTTACCTACTTGTCCCACCATTTTCACCCGCTACCATGTTTTTCCATTATTTTCAGATATAAGACGGTTTTGAAAAAACTACAAGAGATAGAAAGAAGGATTGTATGGCAACTTTGTTCTACTCATCAAGACCTATAAACTCATCAATTATGGCTTAAATCGCACATTCCAATCAAAAGTTATTGGCCGTCTTACCTACTTGTCTTTCCATTTTCATTAGTTACCATATTTTTCCTTTATTTTCAGATATAAGACGGTTTTGAAAAAACTACAAGAGATAGAAAGAAGGATTGTATGGCAACTTTGTTCTACTCATCAAGACCTATAAACCCAGAAAGTATGGCTTAAATCGGACATTCCAATCAAAAGTTATTGGCCGTCTTAGCTACTTGTCTTTTCATTTTCATTAGTTACCATGTTTTTCCTATATTTTCAGATATAAGACGGTTTTGAAAAAACTACAAGAGATAGAAAGAAGGATTGTATGGCAACTTTGTTCTACTCATCAAGACCTATAAACCCAGAAAGTATGGCTTAAATCGGACATTCCAATCAAAATTTATTGGCCGTCTTACCTACTTGTCTTACCATTTTCATTAGTTACCATGTTTTTCCTTTATTTTCAGATATAAGACGGTTTTGAAAAAACTACAAGAGATAGAAAGAAGGATTGTATGGCAACTTTGTTCTACTCATCAAGACCTATAAACTCAGCAATTATGGCTTAAATCACACATTCCAATCAAAAGTTATTGGCCGTCTTACCTACTTGTCCCACCATTTTCACCCGCTACCATGTTTTTCCATTATTTTCAGATATAAGACGGTTTTGAAAAAACTACAAGAGATAGAAAGAAGGATTGTATGGCAACTTTGTTCTACTCATCAAGACCTATAAACTCATCAATTATGGCTTAAATCGCACATTCCAATCAAAAGTTATTGGCCGTCTTAGCTACTTGTCTTTTCGTTTTCATCCGTTACCATGTTTTTCCTATATTTTCAGATATAAGACGGTTTTGAAAAAACTACAAGAGATAGAAAGAAGGATTGTATGGCAACTTTGTTCTACTCATCAAGACCTATAAACCCAGAAAGTATGGCTTAAATCGGACATTCCAATCAAAATTTATTGGCCGTCTTACCTACTTGTCTTACCATTTTCATTAGTTACCATGTTTTTCCTTTATTTTCAGATATAAGACGGTTTTGAAAAAACTACAAGAGATAGAAAGAAGGATTGTATGGCAACTTTGTTCTACTCATCAAGACCTATAAACTCAGCAATTATGGCTTAAATCACACATTCCAATCAAAAGTTATTGGCCGTCTTACCTACTTGTCCCACCATTTTCACCCGCTACCATGTTTTTCCATTATTTTCAGATATAAGACGGTTTTGAAAAAACTACAAGAGATAGAAAGAAGGATTGTATGGCAACTTTGTTCTACTCATCAAGACCTATAAACTCATCAATTATGGCTTAAATCGCACATTCCAATCAAAAGTTATTGGCCGTCTTACCTACTTGTCTTTCCATTTTCATTAGTTACCATATTTTTCCTTTATTTTCAGATATAAGACGGTTTTGAAAAAACTACAAGAGATAGAAAGAAGGATTGTATGGCAACTTTGTTCTACTCATCAAGACCTATAAACCCAGAAAGTATGGCTTAAATCGGACATTCCAATCAAAATTTATTGGCCGTCTTAGCTACTTGTCTTTTCATTTTCATTAGTTACCATGTTTTTCCTTTATTTTCAGATATAAGACGGATTTGAAAAAACTACAAGAGATAGAAAGAAGGATTGTATGGCAACTTTGTTCTACTCATCAAGACCTATAAACCCAGAAAGTATGGCTTAAATCGGACATTCCAATCAAAAGTTATTGGCCGTCTTACCTACTTGTCTTACCATTTTCATTAGTTACCATGTTTTTCCTTTATTTTCAGATATAAGACGGTTTTGAAAAAACTACAAGAGATAGAAAGAAGGATTGTATGGCAACTTTGTTCTACTCATCAAGACCTATAAACTCAGCAATTATGGCTTAAATCACACATTCCAATCAAAAGTTATTGGCCGTCTTACCTACTTGTCTTTCCATTTTCATTAGTTACCATGTTTTTCCTATATTTTCAGATATAAGACGGTTTTGAAAAAACTACAAGAGATAGAAAGAAGGATTGTATGGCAACTTTGTTCTACTCATCAAGACCTATAAACCCAGAAAGTATGGCTTAAATCGGACATTCCAATCAAAAGTTATTGGCCGTCTTACCTACTTGTCTTACCATTTTCATTAGTTACCATGCTTTTCCTTTATTTTCAGATATAAGACGGTTTTGAAAAAACTACAAGAGATAGATAGAAAGAAGGATTGTATGGCAACTTTGTTCTACTCATCAAGACCTATAAACTCAGCAATTATGGCTCAAATCACACATTCCAATCAAAAGTTATTGGCCGTCTTACCTACTTGTCCCACCATTTTCACCCGCTACCATGTTTTTCCATTATTTTCAGATATAAGACGGTTTTGAAAAAACTACAAGAGATAGAAAGAAGGATTGTATGGCAACTTTGTTCTACTCATCAAGACCTATAAACCCAGAAAGTATGGCTTAAATCGGACATTCCAATCAAAAATTATTGGCCGTCTTACCTACTTGTCTTTCCATTTTCATTAGTTACCATATTTTTCCTTTATTTTCAGATATAAGACGGTTTTGAAAAAACTACAAGAGATAGAAAGAAGGATTTTATGGCAACTTTGTTCTACTCATCAAGACCTATAAACTCAGCAATTATGGCTTAAATCGCACATTCCAATCAAAAGTTATTGGCCGTCTTACCTACTTGTCTTTCCATTTTCATTAGTTACCATGTTTTTCCTTTATTTTCAGATATAAGACAGTTTTGAAAAACTACAAGAGATAGAAAGAAGGATTGTATGGCAACTTTGTTCTACTCATAAGACCTATAAACTCAGAAAGTATGGCTTAAATCGGACATTCCAATCAAAAGTTATTGGCCGTCTTAGCTACTTGTCTTTTCGTTTTCATCCGTTACCATGTTTTTCCTATATTTTCAGATATAAGACGGTTTTGAAAAAACTACAAGAGATAGAAAGAAGGATTGTATGGCAACTTTGTTCTACTCATCAAGACCTATAAACCCAGAAAGTATGGCTTAAATCGGACATTCCAATCAAAATTTATTGGCCGTCTTACCTACTTGTCTTACCATTTTCATTAGTTACCATGTTTTTCCTTTATTTTCAGATATAAGACGGTTTTGAAAAAACTACAAGAGATAGAAAGAAGGATTGTATGGCAACTTTGTTCTACTCATCAAGACCTATAAACTCAGCAATTATGGCTTAAATCACACATTCCAATCAAAAGTTATTGGCCGTCTTACCTACTTGTCCCACCATTTTCACCCGCTACCATGTTTTTCCATTATTTTCAGATATAAGACGGTTTTGAACAAACTACAAGAGATAGAAAGAAGGATTTTATGGCAACTTTGTTCTACTCATCAAGACCTATAAACTGAGCAATTATGGCTTAAATCGCACATTCCAATCAAAAGTTATTGGCCGTCTTACCTACTTGTCTTTCCATTTTCATTAGTTACCATGTTTTTCCTTTATTTTCAGATATAAGACGGTTTTGAAAAAACTACAAGAGATAGAAAGAAGGATTGTATGGCAACTTTTTTCTACTCATCAAGACCTATAAACCCAGAAAGTATGGCTTAAATCGGACATTCCAATCAAAAGTTATTGGCCGTCTTAGCTACTTGACTTTTAATTTTCATCCGTTACGATGTTTTTCCTTTATTTTCAGACATAAGACGGTTTTGAAAAAACCACAAGAGATAGAAAGAAGGATTGTATGGCAACTTTGTTCTACTCATCAAGACCTATAAACTCAGAAAGTATTGCTTAAATCGGACATTCCAATCAAAAGTTATTGGCCGTCTTAGCTACTTGTCTTTTCATTTTCATCCGTTACCATGTTCTTCCTATATTTTCAGATATAAGACGGTTTTGAAAAAACTACAAGAGATAGAAAGAAGGATTGTATGGCAACTTTTTTCTACTCATCAAGACCTATAAACCCAGAAAGTATGGCTTAAATCGGACATTCCAATCAAAAGTTATTGGCCGTCTTACCTACTTGTCTTACCATTTTCATTAGTTATCATGTTTTTCCTTTATTTTCAGATATAAGACGGTTTTGAAAAAACTACAAGAGATAGAAAGAAGGATTGTATGGCAACTTTGTTCTACTCATCAAGACCTATAAACTCAGCAATTATGGCTTAAATCACACATTCCAATCAAAAGTTATTGGCCGTCTTACCTACTTGTCCCACCATTTTCACCCGTTACCATGTTTTTCCATTATTTTCAGATATAAGACGGTTTTGAAAAAACTACAAGAGATAGAAAGAAGGATTTTATGGCTACTTTGTTCTACTCATCAAGACCTATAAACTCAGAAAGTATGGCTTAAATCGGACATTCCAATCAAAAGTTATTGGCCGTCTTACCTACTTGTCTTTCCATTTTCATTATTTACCATGTTTTTCCTTTATTTTCCGATATAAGACGGTTTTGAAAAAACTACAAGAGATAGAAAGAAGGATTGTATGGCAACTTTGTTCTACTCATCAAGACCTATAAACTGAGCAATTATGGCTTAAATCGCACATTCCAATCAAAAGTTATTGGCCGTCTTACCTACTAGTCTCACCATTTTCATCCGTTACCATGTTTTTCCTTTATTTTCAGATATTAAACGGTTTTGAAAAAACTACAAGAGATAGAAAGAAGGATTGTATAGCAACTTTGTTCTACTCATCAAGACCTATAAACTCAGAAAAATTGGCTTAAATCGGACATTCCAATCAAAAGTTATTGGCCGTCTTAGCTACTTGACTTTTAATTTTCATCCGTTACCATGTTTTTCCTTTATTTTCAGATATAAGACGGTTTTGAACAAACTACAAGAGATAGAAAGAAGGATTGTATGGCAACTTTGTTCTACTCATCAAGACCTATAAACTCAGCAATTATGGCTTAAATCGCACATTCCAATCAAAAGTTATTGGCCGTCTTACCTACTAGTCTCACCATTTTCATCCGTTACCATGTTTTTCCTTTATTTTCAGATATTAAACGGTTTTGAAAAAACTACAAGAGATAGAAAGAAGGATTGTATAGCAACTTTGTTCTACTCATCAAGACCTATAAACTCAGAAAAATTGGCTTAAATCGGACATTCCAATCAAAAGTTATTGGCCGTCTTAGCTACTTGACTTTTAATTTTCATCCGTTACCATGTTTTTCCTTTATTTTCAGATATAAGACGGTTTTGAACAAACTACAAGAGATAGAAAGAAGGATTTTATGGCAACTTTGTTCTACTCATCAAGACCTATAAACTGAGCAATTATGGCTTAAATCGCACATTCCAATCAAAAGTTATTGGCCGTCTTAGCTACTTGACTTTTAATTTTCATCCGTTACCATGTTTTTCCTTTATTTTCAGATATAAGACGGTTTTGAACAAACTACAAGAGATAGAAAGAAGGATTGTATGGCAACTTTGTTCTACTCATCAAGACCTATAAACTCAGCAATTATGGCTTAAATCGCACATTCCAATCAAAAGTTATTGGCCGTCTTACCTACTTGTCTCACCATTTTCATCCGTTACCATGTTTTTCCTTTATTTTCAGATATTAAACGGTTTTGAAAAAACTACAAGAGATAGAAAGAAGGATTGTATAGCAACTTTGTTCTACTCATCAAGACCTATAAACTCAGAAAGAATGGCTTAAATCGGACATTCCAATCAAAAGTTATTGGCCGTCTTAGCTACTTGACTTTTAATTTTCATCCGTTACCATGTTTTTCCTTTATTTTCAGATATAAGACGGTTTTGAACAAACTACAAGAGATAGAAAGAAGGATTTTATGGCAACTTTGTTCTACTCATCAAGACCTATAAACTGAGCAATTATGGCTTAAATCGCACATTCCAATCAAAAGTTATTGGCCGTCTTACCTACTTGTCTTTCCATTTTCATTATTTACCATGTTTTTCCTTTATTTTCAGATATAAGACGGTTTTGAAAAAACTACAAGAGATAGAAAGAAGGATTGTATGGCAACTTTGTTGTACTCATCAAGACCTATAAACTCAGCAATTATGGCTTAAATCGCACATTCCAATCAAAAGTTATTGGCCGTCTTACCTACTTGTCTCACCATTTTCATCCGTTACCATATTTTTCCTTTATTTTCAGATATAAGACGGTTTTGAAAAAACTACAAGAGATAGAAAGAAGGATTGTATGGCAAGTTTGTTCTACTCATCAAGACCTATAAACCCAGAAAGTATGGCTTAAATCGGACATTCCAATCAAAAGTTATTGGCCGTCTTAGTTACCATGTTTTTCCTTTATTTTCAGATATAAGACGGTTTTGAAAAAACTACAAGAGATAGAAAGAAGGATTGTATGGCAACTTTGTTCTACTCATCAAGACCTATAAACTCAGAAAGTATGGCTTAAATCGGACATTCCAATCAAAAGTTATTGGCCGTCTTACCTACTTGTCTTACCATTTTCATTAGTTATCATGTTTTTCCTTTATTTTCAGATATAAGACGGTTTTGAAAAAACTACAAGAGATAGAAAGAAGGATTGTATGGCAACTTTGTTCTACTCATCAAGACCTATAAACTCAGCAATTATGGCTTAAATCACACATTCCAATCAAAAGTTATTGGCCGTCTTACCTACTTGTCCCACCATTTTCACCCGTTACCATGTTTTTCCATTATTTTCAGATATAAGACGGTTTTGAAAAAACTACAAGAGATAGAAAGAAGGATTGTATAGCAACTTTGTTCTACTCATCAAGACCTATAAACTCAGAAAGTATGGCTTAAATCGGACATTCCAATAAAAAGTTATTGGCCGTCTTAGCTACTTGTCTTTTCATTTTCATCCGTTACCATGTTTTTCCTATATTTTCAGATATAAGACGGTTTTGAAAAAACTACAAGAGATAGAAAGAAGGATTGTATGGCAACTTTTTTCTACTCATCAAGACCTATAAACCCAGAAAGTATGGCTTAAATCGGACATTCCAATCAAAAGTTATTGGCCGTCTTACCTACTTGTCTTACAATTTTCAT
>NW_027221734.1:0-65241 GCF_030179915.1 Drosophila takahashii
GCGTCATCATCTAGATGTCCGGAGAGAGTGGCAGCATTATTCCTCTGTGGGATCCAGCGTGCATCCGCCGCATCCAGGAACCAGAAACAGCATTAGCCTCTGGTTTGGAGCAGCATGTGTGTCTAATCATCGCAAGGAGAGCACTTTTTCAAGGCGGCGGTCATAGGATGTCGGGATGTAGTCCAGATGATTAGCGGGGACTGCGAGCCTTTTCCATGGGCGGCGAAATTTTAGGAATTTCAAAGTTTTTTTATAGTATTTATAAAGTTACTGATTCCCATGTTTGTTTATATTTTCAGTCAGACGAGAAGACCCAAAGGTCATCCATAATTGGCAGCATAACAGGGCAAGGTCACAGGAACCTATCCAAGGAGGCCCGTCTCCATCTAGATGTCCAGAGAGAGTGGCAGCATGCATTTCTCTACGGGATCCAGTGTGCATCCGCCGCATCCAGGAACCAGAAACAGTATTTAGCCTCTGGTTTGGAGCAGCATGTGTGTCCAATCACCGCAAGGAGAACGCTTTTTCATGGCGGGGTCATAGGATGTCGGGATGTAGTCCAGGTGATTAGCGGAGACTGCGAGCCTTTTCCATGGGCGGCGAAATTTTAGGAATTTCAAAGAATTTTTTAGTATTTATAAAGTTATGATCCCATGTTTGTTTATATTTCAGCCAGACAAGAAACCCGTAGGCCATCTATAATTGGTAGTATAACAGGGCAAGGTCACAGGAACCTATCCATGGAGGCCCGTCTCCATCTAGATGTCCAGAGAGAGTGGCAGCATTATTCCTCTATGGGATCCAGTGTGCTTCCGCCGCATACAGGAACCAGAAATAGTATTAGCCTCTGGTTTGGGGAGCGGCGTGTTTGTGACCAATCACCGCGAGGAGAAAGCAGGAATCGTCAGGATCTTTTAATCGTACATTATGTCCAGATGACCAGCGGGAGCTGCAAGTCTTTTCCATGGGCGGCGAACTTTTAGGAATTTCAGAGAATTTTTTTTTAGTAATTTTAAATTACTGACTCCCTGTTTATTGTGATTTCAGCCAGACGAAAAAGCCCAAAAGTCATCTGTGATTGGCAGCATAAAAGGGCAGGGTCCCAAAGAAAAAGGCGCATCTCAGCCCAGTTGTTCGTAAAAGGCGGAAGCTTACATCTCCAATGGGATCCAGTGTGCAAACAGCCGCACCAGTAGCCAGGAATAGCATAAGCCTCTGGTTTGGAGCGGCTTGCTGTCTAGCCACCAGGAAAAGAGCGCCTTTGCAAGGCGATAGCGATAGGATGCAGGGATGTCGTGGAGCAGAAATCCTCAGGATCTTATGCTCGGCCATTATGTCCAGATGATCAGAGGGAGTTGCAAGCCTTTTCCATGGGCGCAAACTTTAGGAATTTCAGAGGATTTTTATAGTAATTTTAAATTTACTGACTCCCGTTTATTTGTGATTTCAGCCAGAATCTCCAATGGATCCAGTGTGCATCAGCCGCATCCAGTAGTAGCCAGGAATAGCATAAGCTCTGTTTGGAGCGGCATGCTGTCTAGCCACCAGGAGAAGAGCGCCTTATCAAGGCTGCAGCTATAGGATGCAAGGATGTCGTGGAGCAGAATCCTCAGGATCTTTTACTCGTCCATTATGTCCAGATGATCAGCGGGGGCTGCAAGCTCCCTGTTTTATTTGTGATTTCAGCCAGATCTCCAATGGGATCCAGTGTGCATCAGCCGCATCCAGTAGCCAGGAATAAGCATAAGCCTCTGGTTTGGAGCGGCTGCTGTCTAGCCACCAGGAGAAGAGCCCTATCAGGCGGCAGCTATAGGATGACAAGATGTCGTGGAGCAGAATCCTCAGGATCTTTTACTCGTCATTATGTCCAGATGATCAGCGGGAGCTGCAAGCCTTTCCATGGGCGGCACTTTTGGAATTTCAGAGGATTTTTATAGTAATTTTAAATTTACTGACTCCCTGTTTTATTTGTGATTCAGCCAGACGAAAAGTCCCAAAGGTCATCTGTGATTGGCAGCATAAAAGGGCAGGTTCCAAAAGAAAAAGGGCATCTCAGCCCAGTTGTTCGTAAAAAGCGGAAGCTTACATCTACAATGGGGATCCAGTGTGCAACAGCCGCATCCAGTAGCCAGGAATAGCATAAGCCTCTGGTTTGGAGCGGCATGCTGTATAGCCACCAGGAAAGAGCGCCTTTGCAAGGCGATAGCTATAGGATGCAGGGATGTCGAGGAGCAGAATCCTCAGGATTATGCTCGTCCATTATGTCCAGATGATCAGCGGGGCTGCAAGCTTTTCCATGGGCGGCGAAATCTCCAATGGGATCCAGTGTGCAACAGTCGCATCCAGTAGCCAGGAATAGCTTAAGCTCTGGTTTGGGGCGGCATGCTTGTCTAGCCACCAGGAGAAGAGCGCCTTAGCAAGGCGGCAGCTATAGGATGCAAGGATGTCGTGGAGCATAATCCTCAGGATCTTATACTCGTCCATTATGTCAAGATGATCAGCGGGAGCTGCAAGCCTTTTCCATGGGCGGCGAGCTTTATGAATTCAGAGGATTTTTTATAGTAATTATAAATTTAATGACTCCCTGTTTGTTCGTAATTTCAGCCAGACGAAAAAATTCCCAAAGGTCATCTATAATTGACAGCAGAAGAGGGCAAGGTCCCAAATAGGCGCATCTCCGCCAGATGTTCGGAAAAGGCGGAAGCATACATCTCCTATGGGGTCCAGTGTACGACCGCCGATCCAGAGGCCAGGAAAAGCATAAGCCGCTGGTTTGGAGCGGCTTGTGTATCCAACCAACGCAAGGAGAGCGCCATTAAAACAGTGGCGGCCATAGGAGCCGTTTCAGCATCAGCGGGTCCAAGGACCCCCATGATCGGACCGCTTTACATATGGCTTCCCAGAGAGCCACGGGGTTGAGAAGGTGTAGTCCCTCTTGTAGAGGTAAGCAAATCTGTGGTGACCTGTTGTAGAATTTTATTTGTTTAATTGTGAGTGTTAGTTCTGTTTCAGTGATTAATTTGTTTGCTTGAATTTTTGATTTACTAAGACATTTTTTACATCTTTTGATATATTTGCAGCTACGACCAGATGAATCAGTGGCGGAGAGTGCCTTCTAACTGCAGGAATGGTAGGATGCAGCCACCTCTCTAAGTCGGACACACTTTTCCACATTATGATCACGGTGCTATCACTATAATGTCAGCCGTGGCGGGATATTTCGCTGACTTCATGCGTCTGTCCCGACGACCAGCCTGTAGCATATGGGGACAGTTGCTGGGAGACTGTAGGTCCTTGGATCTCTCTCCTTTTGTTGTCGTCCATAGTGGAGGGACTGTAGGTCTGCCAACCCCAAAAATTTGGTAAGCGAGATTGGATTTTCCTATTAGTTTTTCGGCTGCTTGGTGTTATAAAATTTGTCTATTTCCTTTTGCAGGTTTTATTTTAACGTGTGGCAGACGGAATCCTATCCAGCCATCAAAGTTCAGCAGACTCGGGCCGAGTCCTCTCTCCCAGTCGGGCTTGTATCAAGGCTACAATTATTGACGAGTCGACGCAGTATGGCATTCATGAGTGCATTTCTTTTCATAGCCCGGCCACAAGTTTCGTTGTATCTTGTGACCGGGCTATGGATGAAAATGCGCCTTGTGCATCATCTTTGAGCCAATAGAATTTTAATCGAAGGATTATGTTATTCGGCGACCAAATCCCTCTGGGTCAGAGAGATTTGTCTGTGATCCAATTGGAGTCAGCGAGTAGTGTCGCGGGCGTGTTTGTGTAATTGAAGCAGCGTTTGTCATTGTTGTGGCAGCGGCTTTGATTTGTGATTAGGTTTTTATTGATTTGTCTGTTTTATTAGGAATTTTTTGTTAGTTTTGCCAGCTTTCCTAATTCCTTTTTCTTTCCTACCGGCAGGCGGAGATTCCTTGACTCCTGATGTATTCATTCCGAATTGGAAGTGTTCCTTGAGTGTGCAGAAGATGCCCCTTTCTGGATTTTGACTGTGGGCATAGCCGATTGAAGTCCGGAGAAAACTTGAACACTGTTTAAAGGATAACATCTAGCCAGCAATCTTCATACAATTATGGATGTAACGGATCAGGTGAGTGAAGGGACGCAAGCTTTATTATAGGGTTTATAATTAGGTTCCTTCGTCAAAATAGAAGATGGTATTGTCCCCCAAATGCGTTTGAAAGTCAGGGAGAATAATCCTGATAACGCCTCTCGGTTGGCCCTCCATCCTTTCCAAGATCTCCTCTCTGTTGAACCTCCCTTGCCTATACATTTTGTTGCAATCGTTTATGCGCCATTCACTCATTCTGCTGGTTTTTTTCCCTCTCCTTGCCATAATTCTTTCCATTCTTTCCTTTTCATATATCCTATCTTCCTCTTTTTCTTTCTTTTCATCTTCTAGTCGGAGAAGTGTGGGTAGGGTTTCTCTATATTTATGCCTTATCTTTTTAACTATCTCTCTCTCCTCTCTCTCAGTATAGTCTCTTATGTGTTCATAGGTTGGTTCTTTTTTTGGTTTAGGGAGACTCACTTTTATTGGTTGGATGTATTTTCGGTATTGTTCAAGGAGTCTGTTTCTACTGGCCGCAAGCCTCTCTGGTATGTAAATGGAGTTTATTAGGTCCTTGATTAGGGGGTTGCTGTGAGCTGTGACGGAGTTTACAAATCGCTGGCTAGCCTGTTCATAGACTTCCAGCACCGATTTTATGTTGTAGTTCCCTCTGACTATAGATTGAGTTGTATATCTGGGAACGTTAATGGATTTTCTTATCAATTTGTTTTCTACAGTTTGGGTTTTGTTTATACTTGTATCGGAGACCAATGCTCCCCAGATTGCTATAGAATAGCTCCAGATAGGGGAGATTATTTGCTTGAAGAGGAGCATTTTTGTGGAGTTGGGGAGTTTGCTATTGCTGCCGATTAACCATTCTAATTTGTTATAGGCTGAGAATATTTTGCCTCTGAGCATCTTTATATGTGAGACTAAAGTTAATTTACTATCTAGCATAACTCCTAGATACATCTGCTTAGACAGTTTGGCTGCTACAGTCCCATCCACTAGGGGGGGTGTGTGCAAGTTTTCTTGTTTTCCTTTTAAGGAAAACAAGACATGGCCGGTTTTATTGCCATTTATGGCAATGTCCCATTTTTTTGCCCAGTTGCAGTACAAATTTACAAATCTTTGGTTTTGATTTATGGCTTCCTTAGCTGTCTTTGCGCTGCTGAGGATCACTGTGTCATCAGCATAGGTGGCTAGTATGGAATTTTTGGAGTAGTAATCGGGCCACGATTTTCTAGGGACATAATTTGTGGGGATGAATTCGGGCATGTCCGAGGAATATATCATGTATAGTATCGGGCCCAAGTTGCTTCCCTGCGGGACACCTGCACTTATGCTTCCAGTTTTTGACAGAATGTCGTTGTTTATTTTGACTGTAAAGTTCTATTGTGGAGATAGTTTTCGATGATTCTGAATAAGCTTATAGGAAGAAGTTTGGACAACTTGAGTTTTAGTCCGTCGTGCCAGACTCTGTCGAATGCCTCCGTAATATCCACAAAAATGGCTGAGCAGACTTCTTTTTGTTCAAACGCTTTCATAACAAATTGTGTTACTCTAGCTAGCTGGTGTTCAGCTCCGTGTTGTTTCCTAAATCCAAACTGGTGGTGGGGGATGGCTTTTGAAAGGATTCGACGTCGAATAATCTTGTCATGAAGATCCTTTCAAAGAGTTTTGAAAAGCCAGAGAGTAGGCTTATTGGGCGGTAGGATTTAACTGCTGTTGGGGTTTTCCTGGTTTGAGTATCATGGTAATCACGGCGTGTTTCCACTGTCCTGGGAAATGACCAGTACGAAGAATGTTGTTGAATATAAGGATTAAATAGATTTTAGCTTTGTCTGGTAGAATTTTGATTAATCTGTTGTCTATCATATCATTTCCAGGCGCTTTTCCCGGTATCAGTGCGTCAATGTGTAGGTTGAGTTCAGCTAGACTCACAGGTCTGGGCTTAAAGAATTTATTTGACCTAATCATCATATCGTTAATGGCTTTATTTTGTTCCAGTTCCCGTCTGGTTTTTTCCCTATCAGAGGTCTCGTTTAGATGGTTTGGCAGGAAACGGGATTCCAGATGGGATGCGAAGACTTCAGCTTTCTCTTCGAGAGTTTTCGTCCAAGGGCTACCAACAGTGGGGTGGTTTGGATCATCCTCCTTTTTAATTGACCAGCAGGGTTGGGGTTGCTTTTTGATGCAGTTTGTCATTTTCCATAGTTTTTTCATTCTGTATCTGTCTGTTGAGTCTATCCCTTCTACCATGCGATTTATATTGTTCTCCTTGAGTTTCTTTATTGCCTTTGCCAGCCTGTTTTGGGCAGCCTTAAACCACTTCTTCGCCTCTTCAGTCCCCGTTTGTCTGAAGACTTTATTTAACTCTTTTTTTTCATTGAGTAGCCTGTGTGTTTCTTCATCCAGTTTTACTAGGTGTTGTTTTCTTATGCGTGTGCCTGAGTTTCGAGGATTGCTTTCCGGAGTTGATTCCTTGGCTGCCTCCTTTATGTTTCTAAGGAAAATGTCCAGGCAGTCCTCTATGTCTTGTCCGGAATTTATTTCTGTGTTTAATAGGACCTTTTCTCCTAGAATTTCCTTAAACCTAGTCAGATTTGTTCTTTTCTGTATAATTTTATTTTGGCAGTATTCGTTTTGCGAGAAACAATCATTGCCGAGATTTATGTCAATTTGCAGTGGCAAGTGGTCGGAGCTCAGGTCATCCGTCGATTTTATTTTGAGCTGATGCTCTATGAATCCTTTATAAATGGAGAAGTCAATGGCCGAGGGTTGATTTTTTTTGCAGAAAGGAAAATGTGTAGCTCCCCCAGTGGCGAGAATTTGTAGGGCCCTATTTTGTTGGAGGGCTTGGAACAAGGATCTTCCTCTGGCGCAGGATCGAAGGTTTCCCCAGCTGGAGTGTTTTGCGTTCCAATCGCCGCTGATGATAAACTTGGTTCTTCCCCCTAATATCCCTTCAAGATGTTTGAACAGTCTAGAAAAATGTTCTGTTTCCCAGTTATATGTTGGCTGACAGTATATTGGGCCAATTACAACCATTTCTGCTCTTATTCCGCTGGTCGGGATCAGGACAATGGGGGAGCTCTGGATGGACTCCATTTCCACTGGGTCCAGGGCAGAATGTTTTAAATTTTGAGCGACAATTGTCGCTGTGCCCCCTTTCCTGTGTGAGAGTGGATTGCGTGCATGATATGTGTGATAGCCGGGGAAATTTAGGGCCTTTGAGTTTGGATGTAGACGTGTTTCAGTTACTAGCATTATTTGAATTTTTTCTCTGGTTATAAATGCCTCTAGTTCTCCTGTCTTATTTCTTATCCCGCAGGCGTTCCAGAAGGCCATTTTAATGTTATTTTTATTTGTAGTTGTGTAATTCATTTTTATTTATTTATATTGGCTGCGTGATAGTTTTTCTTTCCCTTTGTTTTTTCTTTTCTTTTGTTTTTAGGCGTTTCTGTTTTTGGGCTTACATCTGACTTTTGGGGCTTAGTAGGGACATTACTTTATTAATGAAGAGGTCTAGTTTTAATTCAAGGTTTGTGATTTTAGCTTCAAGGGTAAGGTTTGGATTGGTATGGGGATTATTTGACTCTTTAAGTTCTGTTTTTTCGCATTCCGATCTTTCCGGGACTATTCTTGGCCTAAAGTTCAGCTGAGCTCGTTTGCTGGTTGTGGGTGGACTGCCCATTGCAAATCTATTCCCCGGGGTATTCTCTTGGTCTCTAGTTGTTTTGGCTATGTTGCTTCTCAACCAGTCAAAGTGCGTTCCGTGAGATTTTGCCTTTGGGAGTGAGGATTTGGTTTTGGCAGGTGGTAGGTCGCTCTTTCTTATCTTTCCTAATCTCTTTCTAATTGCCGCATCATGAGGATAGGGGCGGTTTTTGTAATTTTTTCCCACATTGTCCCTGCTTTTAAAGGGGTTCACCCATTTGGGATTTAGGTATTGTTGGTTTTCCTTTTTGGGAGAACGATCAAGAAGAACTTTTGGTGAGGGGGCCAACTTTAAAGTTCTTGCGTAGGGAGCTCTGTCCGCCGTTCTGTTTTGTGGGTGGTTTTTGTTGTCGCTTTTGTGGTCTATTTTATAAAATTGTCCTCTGTATATATCCAGGTTGGTTCTGTTTGCCGCAAGCCTATTTTTTTCCTTTTTGTATACAGGGCATCCTTTGTAGCAGCTAACATGCTCTCCATGGCAATTTGCGCAAGTTGCTGGGCTAGTTCTTGGCTTGCTGCAAGTAGATGTGGCATGATTTCCTGCGCATTTCATACATATAGGGGATTTTAGGCAGGAACCCTTGGCGTGTAAGAAACCCTGGCAGTTGAAGCACTGGACAGGCTCCCGGGGTTTATTTTTCCTTTCAATCTTGACCGCCTGGTTGCCCAGAGAGACTAGATTTAACACCTTCGTATGACCTCCATCCCGCTGAGTATTTACCACTACCTCAAACATTCTGTAACCATTGCCTGTTTTCCTGTTTTTTACATTTTGTATGTAGGAGACCGTAAAACCTAGTCTACCTAGTTCATTCATTATCCAAGTTGAGGGTGTGGAAGGGTGAAGGTGTCGGATGATTATCCTCAGGCCCCTGTCCTCGTTTGCTTGGTGTGACTGAGCGGGGACACCATTTTCCAGCAGCACAGATTTGATGATGTTATAGGATTCCATATCCGCAGCTTGGATTCGAATACCATTACCCGCCGTTGTTTTTGTTTTATAGTTGGATATGCCCGCCCTGTAGTTAAATTTCTCAAGTAACGGGATAATGGCTGGTATACTTGCTACATAGAATGATGGGACTTTTTTGCTTGTTGGGACTAATTTCCATGGCTGTATGTTTGGGTCAGTCTGGTCAAGCTTTCCTTGGTCTGTTTCCATATAGTCTGGGTTAGAGGTTTCTATTTTGGTCGCATTTTCAGCTAGGGTTTCATTGGAGATGCCTATTCTATTGCAGGGTTTTTTTACTGGAGTTTCTTCTAACAATATTTCAGTGTCTTCAATTCTTCTTTTGCCGGGGGTTTTGAATAAGCTTCGCCTCGTGGAGCTTTTGTCAAGATTGTTTGTGAATGCATTGTGATTTTTAGCTATAGGAGTAAGGGGGTGATCGGGCGGGGAGGGGGACCTTTTCCGTTTATCCTTGGAAAGCAGTGGATTTTCGTGTTTATCGTGTAGGGAGTGTGTTTTGGGGTCCGCTTTTTTTAGGGAGCGAATTTGACCAAGAATGGCATTGGTAAGAGTTAAAGGGACGATTACGGTGCCGCTTTCTAAATTGTTCAACTGGAGAGTGTGGGGTTGTGTGGGAGCAATCATAATTGGATCACCAGGCTTAGGTTTTGAGTTTGCTTCCTGTTTTTTGTGGTTGGCTTTATTGTTTGGTGTAGAAAATTGAGGGCTATCGACCCCTTTTTCTTTTTCGTGTATAGCTTTAGGAGAGAGAGGTTTTGTGGGCGAGGGTTTTAAACGGTTTTGAGGGGAGTTGCCAACAGCGCCGTTTCCGCATCCATTTGCGGAGCCGTTTGTGGTGCTTTTTTCTGCATTTGTGTGAGTATGAATATGAGTAGCCATTAAAGTTGATGAGTTTGTGCTAGTGGTGTGCGTTTTATGAGAGTTATCTGAGAGAGTGGTGAGTTCATTATTTGTGTGTGAGCTAGGGGTATTAGGCTTGACGGGTTCATTGACCTGACGATTTTGGCGATTTAGAGAGAGCGAGAGTGGTAGATTATGGAGCCTATCATTCTCAGGAGAGTCTTTGGTAGTGGTGTGTGTGCGTTTTGCGGGTTGTTCCAAGCTTGTTTTAGCTTTGGCATCAAGAGAGAGAGGTGACTTTACTGGGTTTGTGGTGGGTTCAGTTTTATTTTGGGAGCATGCCTTGAGTGTGTGTGTGTTATATTTTGGAGAGGCAATGTTTTCCGCTGAGTCGCTTTTTAAAAACGGAGGTTTTTGGGGAGTTACCGGAGGTATGGGTGTGAGCCCTAGTTTTGTGAGAACTTCACTTTTGCCGCTCATTTTTTCTTCGCTTTCGTTTGGTTGGGCGAGCTTTGAGATTGTGTGTGTGTGGGTACGGGAGTCCAAGTCTGTCATAGAGGAGAATTGTTTGGTAATAAGGGGTGCCATGTCTTCTGCAGACTCCAAATATTTTTTAATGAGGAGGTGTTTGCTGACTGTTTCTATTGAAGCAAGGGGATCTCTCCCTTTTTCTATCTCCGTCAGGGTGACGTCGTCGTCAGAGTCTATTGGACCCTTTGATAGGGCTGAAATGTCTAGTATGGTAGGGGACAACCCAAATTCAGGGCTTGACGAGATTGACAACATCTCGTGGTTAGTATGTATAGCAGCGGGTATAGAGTCTCCCTCCATTTAATTTATTTATAAGTGAGAACTCTGGGTTGTTGGTTTTTGTTGCTTATGAATTTTAATTCTTTTTATTGTATTAGGTTAGGTTATAAATGCATAAAAATGGCTGCAAATTTGGTGGTTTTATTCTCCTTTATATTTTACATAAATCTGCCTGGTGATAACTTTATTCTATATTTTGTGATTTTAGGCTTAGCTTCAGGTTTTTGATTATATAAGTTTTTTTTTTTTTTTTTGTTGAATTAAGTTAGGTTAAAATTGCATTTTAAAATGGCTGCGGGTTTAGTGGTTTTATTTTTCCCTCTTATTTTTGGAGTTTATTTGCTTGGTGATTTCTTTATATCTTAATTTGTGATATTAGACTTAGTTTGGGGTTTTTAAATTATTAAACTTTTTTATTGTATTAAGTTAGGTTAAAATACATTTTAAAATGGCTGTAGGTTTGGTGGTTTTACTTTCCTCTCTTATTTTTGTTTTTGGGATTTATTTGCTTGGTGATAACTTTATACCTTAATTTGTGATATTAGGCTTAGTTTCGGGTTTTTGATTTATTTGACTTTTTTATTGTACTAAGTTAGGTTAAAATACATTTTAAAATGGCTGCCGGTTTGGTGGTTTTGCTTTCCTCTCTTAATTTTGGGATTTTGGGATTTATTTGCTTGGTGATAACTTTATACTTTAATTTGTGATATTAGGCTTAGTTTCAGGTTTTTAAATTATTTAACTTTTTCATTGTATTAAGTTAGGTTAAAATACATTTTAAAATGGCTGCAGGTTTGGTGGTTTGCTGCCTACCGTATTTGTCGTCTGATTTAATCTGAGTTCCTGGCTCGTTCCTTGTACTTTAAGTTGCCCACTGATTTTAACACGTATTATTTTAATTTTGTGTTTCAATATACGATTTTAAGTTTTTTCGATGTAATGCCGTGGATTTTTTTTTTTTTCGATGTAATGCCGTTTTTTCGATGTTTTTTTTCGATGTAATGCCGTGGAAAGTAGTAGGGAACTGAAGATCCGTACCTACTGCCACTTATATTTATTGCCCTCTTATTACAGCTTTTGAAATTTTTAGGTACAAGTTATGACGGTTATACAGAGTTTTTACATGAGCTTTTGAACTTAATGTTAGTATTTAGTGTTTAGTATTTTTCTATCTAGCTTATATCTATCGATGAATCTATCGGTTATGGGTTGGCGATATTTCTTCGGCTCGCTGGGGAAATTTAAATTGCCGTACAGTTGACGACTGAGCACGCGTCTAAAGCTTAAAATTGCGGTCCAAACACCTGTCCAGTTGAAAAATCTTCAGCGCTCCGCATGGAAGCCGGCCCAGCAAGTCATCAGGGCAGCCAGACGCAGTGGTCCATTTCTGCAGTTGGGGAAACATGTGTCAGCCAAAGCCGCTGGATTGCTCGTCCTGGGCCACCAAAACAACTTGCACTGGAGGCGCAGATAAACCCACGCATTGGATCGGCCCGATCCGCAGGTTCAGGCGGCCCTCCCTCGCAGTCCGTGATGTCTCCGTCCATGCGCCAGCGAAATCGGAAGCGGGCGACAAGCGGAGTCCAATTTCCCATCCTAACAGGCGCCGTTCGCAGCCCCAGGAAGCCAGCAAAAGGAAACCCCTGTCGGCGTCAAGAAGCTGAGAACTCCCTGGCCGCCACATTTCAGCAAGTGGCAGCGCCGCTCCAGTTCCTCGTAGGCGTTTCTTCATGGGCAAGCGCTTCTTGTCCCTCACCGCATTGTAGGAGATGTACCAGAGCCAGGTGGGTTTCGAGTGTTGGGCTATCCTCCGCCAGCGGACATGCAGCAATCTACAAATCTCTCTGGAGGCAGCCCCTTTGTTGTGGTATTTGGGTAGCCGGCTTTTTGTTGATGTCTGTAAAGAGATTAAGAGTGGTTACACTTCGCCGCCAGACGATAGCAGCAGTGGATCGCCATTTTCATCCAGTGCGTCCATCGAGTGGATCCATAAGCAGCAACCAGTGTCCATGGCAGCCGAGGATATGATCAACGCCCTCTATCAATTATTCACAGCATGGCGGACCTTTGGGCTTTCCCGTTCTCTTTTTCTTATTATATTTTAACCCTTCTTTTTATTTTTCCTTTGAGTTTAGGTGTGAGTCAGCCAGGTTCCGGTTATTGAAGCAGCAGGAGTTATTGGTCAGGATCGTCATGCGTTTTAAAGCCGGTCGGAAGGGTATTTAGCAACAGCCACAAAAACTGGTGAGCCGGCGCAGAAGGATCCAGCAGGCATTCTTCAATGGCCTTCTTTTTTGTGTGAAGTGTAGTCATTGCTTTCTGGATAAAGAATGTGCCGCTTTGCAATCGACCAGTCATCCATCGGAAATTTCTGTACTGGCTGTAGCAGGCGTTCGTCCGGTGCGGAAACCATTCACCCTCAGATGGAATTGGCGTTCAATTGCTGCAGTGTTCCAGAGGCCCAACTGTGTCAGTGACTGAAACGGGAAAGAAGAGCATTATATCGCCGGCGCTCGGCGTTGGGCCTGAGACTTTATCTCTGTGGACCTCCGCATGATGTAAGGAGCAGGAATCCTCAGGATCTTCCACTCGTCCATTCACCACTCAGTCCGGATGATCGGTGGAAGCTGTGGGCCCCTTCCATGGGCGTCTTACCCTTATGGATTTCAGTGAATTTCCATGATTTTTACAAGGTTACTGATTCCCATGTTTGTTTGTATTTTTAGCCAGACGAAAAATCCCAGAGGTCATCCATAGTTGGCAGCATAACAGGGCAATGTCACAGGAAAACATCCACGAAGGCGCGTCTCCATCCAGATGTCCGGAGAGAGTGGCAGCGTTATTCCTCTGTGGGATCCAGTGTGCATCCGCCGCATCCAGGAACCAGAAACAATATTAGCCTCTGGTTTGGAGCGGCATGTGTGTCCAATCACCGCAAGGAGAACGCTTTTTCAAGGCGGCGGTCATAGGATGTCGGGATGTAAAGGAGTAGAAATCCTCAGGATCTTCCTCTCGTCCATTCAGTCCAGATGATTAGCGAAGACTGCGAGCCTTTTCCATGGGCGGCGAAATTTAGGGAATTTCAAAGAATTTTTATAGTATTTATAAAGTTACTGATTCCCATGTTTGTTTATTTTCAGCCAGACGAGAAAACCCAAAGGTCATCTATAATTGGCAGCATAACAGGGCACGGTCACAGGAACCTATCCAAGGAGGCGCGTCTCCATCTAGATGTCCGGAGAAAGGTGGCAGCATGCATTTCTCTACGGGATCCAGTGTGTAACCGCCGCATCCAGAAGCCAGAGAAAGCATAAGTCCCTGGTTTGGAGCGGAACTTGCATCCAGTCATAACTATGGGAGCGCCCTCTCAAAGGCGACGGTCACAGGATGTCGGGATGTCAAGGAGCAGGAATCCTCAGGATCTTCCACTCGTCCATTCAGACCAGATGATCAGTGGAGGCTGCGGCCTTTTCCATGGGCGGCGCATTTTAAGGAATCCCAGAGAATTTTTATAGTATTTATAAATTTACTGATTCCCATGTTTATTTGTATTTTCAGCCAGACGAAAATCCTAAGGGTCATCTATAAATGACAGCATAACAGGGCAAAGTCTCAAAAACCTATCCAGAAAGGCGCGTCTCCATCTAAATGTCCGGAAAAGGTGGTAGCGTATATTTCTCTACGGGATCCAGTGTGTAACCGCCGCATCCAGAAGCCAGAAAAAGCATAAGTCTCTGGTTTGGAGCTGAATGTGAATCCAGTCATCAAGATGGGAGCGCTTTCTCAAAGGCGACGGACATAGGATGTCGGGATGTCAAGGAGCAGGGATCCTCAGGATCTTCCACTCGTCCATTCAGTCCGGATGATCAGCGGAGAATGCAAGCCTTTTCCATGGGCGGCGCATTTTAAGGAATTCCAGAGAATTTTTTATAGTATTTATAAATTTACTGATTCCCATGTTTATTTGTAATTTCAGCCCGACGAAAAACCCCAAAGGTCATCTTATGATTGGCAGCATAAAAGGGCAAGGTCCCAGAAAAGCGTGTCTCCGCCTAGGTGTCCGGAGGAGGTGGCAGCATACATCTCTCTAAGGGATCCAGTGTGCGACCGCCGCATCCAGGAGCCAGAAACAGCACCAGCCTCTGGTTTGGAGCGGCATGCGTATCCAATCCATGCAAGGAGAGCGCCCTTTAACGGCGGCGGCCATAGGAGCCGCTTGAGTATCAGCGGATCCAAGGGTCATCAGGATCGGCCATTCCTCGTATGACTTCTCAAAGAACCACAAGGATGAGGAGGTGCAGTCCCTCTTGTACAGGTAAACCATTCTGTGATGATCTGCTACAGGATTTGATTTGTTTACTTGTGTATGTTAGTTTTACTTAATTGAATTAAATTGTTTGTTTGAAATTAGATTTACTAAACATTTTTGGATCTTTTGAAAAAATTTGTAGCTACGACCAGATGAATCAGTGGCGGAGAGCGCCTTATGACAGCAGGAATGGCGTCCGTAGTGGAGGGGCTGCAGGACTGCCAACCCCAAAAAATTTGGTAATCAAAATTCGATTTTCTTTATAGTTTTTTTGGCTGCTTGATATTAACAAATTTTCCTATTTCCTTTTGCAGGTTTTTTGAACGCATCCAGACGGGAACCTTCCTAGCCATCAAAATTTAGTAGACTCGGACCGAGTCCTCTCTCCCAGTCGGGTTTGTAACCATAGCTAAAAAATTTTTTACCAGTCGACGCAGTATGGTCCTATCCAGAACAAACAGCCGAGGAGCAACTGTGAGGCCGCTCTCCTGTGACATTTAAAGTGTGCCTGTAATCCGTGAATGTGAATCTGTGAATGTGTCACCGACCATGGCCCTGCGCACAAGTTATATTGTATCTTGTGTCAGGGCCATGGACGAAAGAGCATCATGTTCATCGTCATCGATCAGGATCATCCTGGTCGATTCAAGGTCAGAGGATCCGGTCCTGGGCCCCGCTTCCTGCCCGGATCATAGGACTAGCTACAGTATTTGGTGAGCCGGCACATCGTAATTCACTAGGTCCAGATCCAGGAAGTCTTGGTTTTTCTGCATGGTGGGCGTATTGAAGGCACCTGCCCTAGCCGGGTGAGGATTCCCTGGGTCAATCCTAAGAGGGTCAGCAGGAACTTTGTGTCTATGAATTCCATGGCGGAGGTAAGTGTGGAACATGGAACCTATGTGTTTTAATTTTAATTAATTGATTATTGTTTAGTTTTGTTTACTTATTTATTTATTTATATTTTTTTTCCTAATTTATTTTTGTTTGTAATTTCAGCTTATTGTCGGAACCACGCACAGCCGCTACTGCATTTATATATAGTGCAGTATGAATTTGATAACGAGTGCAGATTGTCTGCCAGAAAAAGTTTGAGCCTCTCATGTCAACCGGGCTGAGATTCCTTGGGTCCATCTTTTGAGGACTAATAGGTCTGGGCAGTATCCTTCTGCCAGAGCCATCGGTTGCTGCCGCAGTGCCACGGGACACAGTGTAGTGTGCCCTGTGTTGCGGAGTGTATGTAGTGCATAGTGAAGTTTGCATCCGCAGGACATCCGTTATAGTCCCCAAACGCAAAGATGAGGGAACCTCAAGTCCTTCACGGAGCAAGGAAGCTAAGTGTCTTAATTACCATGGCGAAGGTGAGTGTAAAACATAGTGTTTATGTATTTATTTTTAGTAATTTGTTTTTGATTATGATTTGGTTTGATGTCGAAAACCGAGCGTAGCATTTGCTGTATTTTAAGCTTGTGAGTTTGATCTAATAAATTTTTTGTTTTTGTTTATAATTTCAGATTGGTGTCATGATCCGCATGCAGCAGCTGCTGCTTTTTATATAATGTGTATTTGATTTTTTACTAATTTATTTTTGTTTATAATTTCAGCTAAATGTCAGGTTTCGCACCGTCGCTATTGCATTTAAATAAAGTGTAGTATAGCTGAAAACGACTGCGGAATGTCTACCGGAGAGAGTCTATGTCTCCCAAGCCAGTCAGATGGATTCCAATAGTCCTTCCTTTGGGAACTGGCAGGACCTGGTCGGGGCTCACTGTTAGAGCTGCCGTTTCCGTCACAATTTCCGGATGAAGAGTGCAACATGTCTTTGTGGAGTGACACATGTCGAAGGTAAGCGTAAGCTTGACTTATGTATTTGATTTATGTATTTAGTTTGTTAATGTTTAGTTTGGTAACGGGTCCTACGCATTCTCTGTTGCAATTTGTAGTTTGTGTGTTTGATTTTTACTAATTAGTTTTTGCTTTAATTTCAGCTTGGTATTTGGAACTGTGCGCAGTCGCTTGATTTTAGCTAGTGCCGAAATCTACACTCAGCCTCCTCTGAATTGGAAACTGCGTAGTATGTAATCTTGATCCGAGTACGGATTGACCTTTGTCTGTCGGCCAGGCGATGTCCGTGTCTCCTGGGTCAGTCGGATAAAAGGATCCTTGGGTGCAACCTTTGAGCTTTCAGCTGTTGCCTCAGTGTCCAGAAGAGAGCGTAACATGTCCAGGATGCAGAGCACATGGAGTGGATACCGTCGTCCGCCGTCCGCAGGACATCCGTCTAGCCTTTTGACGCCAGGATCAGGAACTGGATAACCTCAATTTTTCCTGGGGCAAAGCAAGCAGTGTGTCTGCCAACAGCTATGGCGAAGGTAAGCATAAACAGAAACGTAGGGATTCCTTTTGGTAGAGTAGTATTTTTGTGGTAGACTGCAGGGTCCTTCACCAGGACCAGTATAATACGAATCAGCCCTTTTCCTTTAATTGTAACTTTTGCAAGATTTTCTAATTATTTTTCCTTTTCAGCAGCTAGGTGAAAAAAAAACATGGATTCTGATGCATTCATACTGAATGGGGACTGTCCCTTGGGATTTTTGCTGGCGCCTCCGTGCTAAATTAGAAGCTGCATGCAGTGCTGACTTGCGTCCGGAAAGTCTTCAACATTATTACAAATATCCTCCAGCTACGATCATCGAATTGGATATGAGTGCCCTAGGTCAGGTGAGTGTGGTTTTTAAGGGGTACAGACCTTATATTGGGGTTTCTTGAGTGATTTAAATGCAGAAAATTTCCGTTTGTTTATACCCTGTTCGTAAAGCCTCAACTCCCCACTCATAGTTCTTGATTCTCAAAAGTTCGCGTGGTGTTGTTTTTGTTTATGGATGTGCGGTTTATTTTATTTAATTAATTTAGCTGAGTGATAATTGTTTGGTATTTCTGCCTTTTGTCATATTGGATAGGTTTTAAGTTAATTTGAGGGGTTTAGTAGGGACATTACTTTATTAATAAAGAGATCTAGTTTTAGCTCAAGGTTTGTGATTTTATCTTCCAAAGTGAGTTCTGTGTTTACATGGGATCTATTTGGTTTTTTAAGCTCAGTGTTTGTCTGTTCCGAACTTTCCGGGATTATTCTTGGTCTGAGGTTAAGCTGAGCTTGTTTGCTTGTGGTGGGTGGGCTACCACTTACATCTCTATTCGCCAAGCTTTTCTCAAGAGCTCTGGTTGTTTTGGTTTTATTGTTCTCCAACCAGTCTAAGTGTGTTCCATGAGATTTTATCTTAAAACGTTGGGATTTGGTTTTAACGGGGGGTAGATCACTCTTCCTTATTTTCCCTAACCTCCTCTTTATTGACGCATTATGGGATGAGGGACGGTTTTGGT
The DNA here is from genome assembly GCF_030179915.1 of Drosophila takahashii. Taxonomy (NCBI): domain Eukaryota; kingdom Metazoa; phylum Arthropoda; class Insecta; order Diptera; family Drosophilidae; genus Drosophila; species Drosophila takahashii. The sequence goes on from NW_027221734.1 coordinate 18,091, forward strand.
AAATCTTCCTGAAATTTTCCCTGTTTTTGAAAGGGTTCACCCAGCTAGGATTTGACGATTGTCGGTTGTCCTTTTGCAGAAGGTGGTCTGGGAGAGTCTTTGGCGGAGGAGTTTCCTTTAATACTCTTGCATTGGAGAGCCTGTCATTCTCTTGGTTTTGATGGTGGTTTGGGTTGTCTCTTTTGTGGTCTGTTTTATTAAACTGTCCTCTATACATGTCCAGGTTGATTCTGTTTGCCGTGAGCCTATTTTTTTCCTTTTTGTAAATTGGGCAGCCTTTGTAACAACTAACGTGTTCTCCTAGGCAATTTGCGCAAGTTGCTGGGCTAGATCTTGGCTTGCTGCAGGTTGACGTGGCATGGTTGCCTGCGCATTTCATACATTTGGGGGGTTTTAGACAGGAGCCCTTGGCATGAGAAAAACCCTGGCAGTTGAAACATTGGACTGGCTCGCGGGGTTTATTTTTCCTCTCGACCTTAATTGACTGATTGCCCAGTGAATCCAGATTTAATATTTTCGTGTGGCCCCCATCCCTCTGAGTATTAACCACCACCTCGAACATCCTGTAACCATTACCCGTAATCCTATTTTTTACGTTCTGTATGTAGGAGACTGTAAATCCGAGGTTGCCTAGTTCTTTCATTATCCAAGTTGAGGGTGTGGAAGGGTGAAGGTGACGGATAATTATCCTAAAACCCCTGTCCTCGTTTGCTTGGTGTGTGTGAGCGGGGACACCATTTTCTAGCAGAACAGATTTGATGGAGTTATAGGATTCCATATCCGCTGCTTGGATTCGGATACCATTACCCGCCGTTGTTTTTGTTTTATAATTGGATATGCCCGCCCTGTAGTTGAATTTCTCAAGTAAAGGGATAATGGCTGGTATACTTGCTACATAGAACGATGGGACTTTTTTGCTTGTTGGGACTAATTTCCATGGCTGTATGTTTGGGTCAGTTTGCTCAAGTTTTTCTTGGTCTGTTTCCATATGGTCTGGGTTAGAGGTTTCTATTTTGGTCGCGTTTTCAGCTGGGATTTCATTGGAGATGCCTATTCTATTGCAGGGTTTTTTTACCGGAGTTTCTTCTAACAATATTTCAGTGTCTTCCATTCTTCTTTTGCCGGGGGTTTTGAATAAGCTTCTCCTCGTGGAGCTTTTGTCAAGATTGTTTGTGAATGCATTGTGATTTTTAGCTATAGGAGTAAGGGGGTGATCGGGCGGGGAGGGGGACCTTTTCCGTTTATCCTTGGAAAGCAGTGGATTTTCGTGTTTATCGTGTAGGGAGTGTGTTTTGGGGTCCGCTTTTTTTAGGGAGCGAATTTGACCAAGAATGGCATTGGTAAGAGTTAAAGGGTCGACTACGGTGCCGCTTTCTAAATTGTTCAACTGGAGAGTGTGGGGTTGTGTGGGAGCAATCATAATTGGATCACCGGGCTTAGGTTTTGAGTTGGCTTCCTGTTTTTTGTGGTTGGCTTTATTGTTTGGTGTAGAAAATTGAGGGCTATCGACCCCTTTTTCTTTTCGTGTATAGCTTTAGGAGAGAGAGGTTTTGTGGGCGAGGGTTTTAAACGGTTTTGAGGGGAGTTGCCAACAGCGCCGTTTCCGCATCCATTTGCGGAGCCGTTTGTGGTGCTTTTTTCTGCATTTGTGTGAGTATGAATATGAGTAGCCATTAAAGTTGATGAGTTTGTGCTAGTGGTGTGCGTTTTATGAGAGTTATCTGAGAGAGTGGTGAGTTCATTGTTTGTGTGTGAGCTAGGGGTATTAGGCTTGACGGGTTCATTGACCTGACGATTTTGGCGATTTAGAGAGAGCGAGAGTGGTAGATTATGGAGCCTATCATTCTCAGGAGAGTCTTTGGTAGTGGTGTGTGTGCGTTTTGCGGGTGGTTCCAAGCTTATTTTAGCTTTGGCATCAAGAGAGAGAGGTGACTTTACTGGGTTTGTGGTGGGTTCAGTTTTATTTTGGGAGCATGCCTTGAGTGTGTGTGTGTTATTTTTTGGAGAGGCAATGTTTTCCGCTGAGTCGCTTTTTAAAAACGGAGGTTTTTGGGGAGTTACCGGAGGTATGGGTGTGAGCCCTAGTTTTGTGAGAACTTCACTTTTGCCGCTCATTTTTTCTTCGCTTTCGTTTGGTTGGGCGAGCTTTGAGATTGTGTGTGTGTGGGTACGGGAGTCCAAGTCTGTCTTAGAGGAGAATTGTTTGGTAATAAGGGGTGCCATGTCTTCTGCAGACTCCAAATATTTTTTAATGAGGAGGTGTTTGCTGACTGTTTCTATTGAAGTAAGGGGATCTCTCCCTTTTTCTATCTCCGTCAGGGTGACGTCGTCGTCAGAGTCTATTGGACCCTGTGATAGGGCCGAATAGTTAAGGAAATTTGAAGACAAGCTTAAAACAGGGCTTGACGAGATTGACAGAATCTCGTAGTCAGTATGTGTAACCGAGGATATAGAATCGCCCTCCATTAATTTAATTATAAGTGAGAACTCTGGATTGTTGAGTTTTATTGCTTATAAGTTTTAATTCTTTTTATTGTGTTAGGTTAGGTTAGATTGCATATAAATGGCTGCAGGTTTGGTAATTTTATTATCCCCTCTATTTTTAGAATTAATTTACTTGGTGACAGCTTTGTACTTTAATTTGTGATATTAGACTTAGTTTGGGGTTTTTAAATTATTAAACTTTTTTGTTGTATTAGGTTAGGTTAAAATACATTTTAAAATGGCTGCAGGTTTGGTGGTTTTACTTTCCTCTCTTATTTTTGTTTTTGGGATTTATTTACTTGGTGATAGCTTTATACCTTAATTTGTGATATTAGGCTTAGTTTTGGGTTTTTGATTTATTTGACTTTTTTTATTGTATTAAGTTAGGTTAAAATGCATTTTAAAATGGCTGCCGGTTTGGTGGTTTTGCTTTCCTCTCTTAATTTTGGGATTTTGGGATTTATTTGCTTGGTGATAACTTTATACTTTAATTTGTGATATTAGGCTTAGTTTCAGGTTTTTAAGTTATTTAACTTTTTCATTGTATTAAGTTAGGTTAAAATACATTTTAAAAAGGCTGCAGGTTTGGTGCTTTGCTGCCTACCGTATTAGTCGTCTGATTTAATCTGAATTCCTGGCTCGTTCCTTGTACTTTAAGTTGCCCACTGATTTTAACACGTATTATTTTAATTTTGTTTTTTCGATGTAATGCCGTGGAAAGTTTTTTTTTTTTCGATGTAATGCCGTGGAAAGTAGTAGGGAACTGAAGATCCGTACCTACTGCCACTTATATTTATTGCCCTCTTATTACAGCTTTTGAAATTTTTAGGTACAAGTTATGACGGTTATACAGAGTTTTTACATGAGCTTTTGAACTTAATGTTAGTATTTAGTGTTTAGTATTTTTCTATCTAGCTTATATCTATCGATGAATCTATCGGTTATGGGTTGGCGATATTTCTTCGGCTCGCTGGGGAAATTTAAATTGCCGTACAGTTGACGACTGAGCACGCGTCTAAAGCTTAAAATTGCGGTCCAAACACCTGTCCAGTTGAAAAATCTTCAGCGCTCCGCATGGAAGCCGGCCCAGCAAGTCATCAGGGCAGCCAGACGCAGTGGTCCATTTCTGCAGTTGGGGAAACATGTGTCAGCCAAAGCCGCTGGATTGCTCGTCCTGGGCCACCAAAACAACTTGCACTGGAGGCGCAGATAAACCCACGCATTGGATCGGCCCGATCCGCAGGTTCAGGCGGCCCTCCCTCGCAGTCCGTGATGTCTCCGTCCATGCGCCAGCGAAATCGGAAGCGGGCGACAAGCGGAGTCCAATTTCCCATCCTAACAGGCGCCGTTCGCAGCCCCAGGAAGCCAGCAAAAGGAAACCCCTGTCGGCGTCAAGAAGCTGAGAACTCCCTGGCCGCCACATTTCAGCAAGTGGCAGCGCCGCTCCAGTTCCTCGTAGGCGTTTCTTCATGGGCAAGCGCTTCTTGTCCCTCACCGCATTGTAGGAGATGTACCAGAGCCAGGTGGGTTTCGAGTGTTGGGCTATCCTCCGCCAGCGGACATGCAGCAATCTACAAATCTCTCTGGAGGCAGCCCCTTTGTTGTGGTATTTGGGTAGCCGGCTTTTTGTTGATGTCTGTAAAGAGATTAAGAGTGGTTACACTTCGCCGCCAGACGATAGCAGCAGTGGATCGCCATTTTCATCCAGTGCGTCCATCGAGTGGATCCATAAGCAGCAACCAGTGTCCATGGCAGCCGAGGATATGATCAACGCCCTCTATCAATTATTCACAGCATGGCGGACCTTTGGGCTTTCCCGTTCTCTTTTTCTTATTATATTTTAACCCTTTTTTCGATGTAATGCCGTGGAAAGTAGTAGGGAACTGAAGATCCGTACCTACTGCCACTTATATTTATTGCCCTCTTATTACAGCTTTTGAAATTTTTAGGTACAAGTTATGACGGTTATACAGAGTTTTTACATGAGCTTTTGAACTTAATGTTAGTATTTAGTGTTTAGTATTTTTCTATCTAGCTTATATCTATCGATGAATCTATCGGTTATGGGTTGGCGATATTTCTTCGGCTCGCTGGGGAAATTTAAATTGCCGTACAGTTGACGACTGAGCACGCGTCTAAAGCTTAAAATTGCGGTCCAAACACCTGTCCAGTTGAAAAATCTTCAGCGCTCCGCATGGAAGCCGGCCCAGCAAGTCATCAGGGCAGCCAGACGCAGTGGTCCATTTCTGCAGTTGGGGAAACATGTGTCAGCCAAAGCCGCTGGATTGCTCGTCCTGGGCCACCAAAACAACTTGCACTGGAGGCGCAGATAAACCCACGCATTGGATCGGCCCGATCCGCAGGTTCAGGCGGCCCTCCCTCGCAGTCCGTGATGTCTCCGTCCATGCGCCAGCGAAATCGGAAGCGGGCGACAAGCGGAGTCCAATTTCCCATCCTAACAGGCGCCGTTCGCAGCCCCAGGAAGCCAGCAAAAGGAAACCCCTGTCGGCGTCAAGAAGCTGAGAACTCCCTGGCCGCCACATTTCAGCAAGTGGCAGCGCCGCTCCAGTTCCTCGTAGGCGTTTCTTCATGGGCAAGCGCTTCTTGTCCCTCACCGCATTGTAGGAGATGTACCAGAGCCAGGTGGGTTTCGAGTGTTGGGCTATCCTCCGCCAGCGGACATGCAGCAATCTACAAATCTCTCTGGAGGCAGCCCCTTTGTTGTGGTATTTGGGTAGCCGGCTTTTTGTTGATGTCTGTAAAGAGATTAAGAGTGGTTACACTTCGCCGCCAGACGATAGCAGCAGTGGATCGCCATTTTCATCCAGTGCGTCCATCGAGTGGATCCATAAGCAGCAACCAGTGTCCATGGCAGCCGAGGATATGATCAACGCCCTCTATCAATTATTCACAGCATGGCGGACCTTTGGGCTTTCCCGTTCTCTTTTTCTTATTATATTTTAACCCTTTTTTCGATGTAATGCCGTGGAAAGTAGTAGGGAACTGAAGATCCGTACCTACTGCCACTTATATTTATTGCCCTCTTATTACAGCTTTTGAAATTTTTAGGTACAAGTTATGACGGTTATACAGAGTTTTTACATGAGCTTTTGAACTTAATGTTAGTATTTAGTGTTTAGTATTTTTCTATCTAGCTTATATCTATCGATGAATCTATCGGTTATGGGTTGGCGATATTTCTTCGGCTCGCTGGGGAAATTTAAATTGCCGTACAGTTGACGACTGAGCACGCGTCTAAAGCTTAAAATTGCGGTCCAAACACCTGTCCAGTTGAAAAATCTTCAGCGCTCCGCATGGAAGCCGGCCCAGCAAGTCATCAGGGCAGCCAGACGCAGTGGTCCATTTCTGCAGTTGGGGAAACATGTGTCAGCCAAAGCCGCTGGATTGCTCGTCCTGGGCCACCAAAACAACTTGCACTGGAGGCGCAGATAAACCCACGCATTGGATCGGCCCGATCCGCAGGTTCAGGCGGCCCTCCCTCGCAGTCCGTGATGTCTCCGTCCATGCGCCAGCGAAATCGGAAGCGGGCGACAAGCGGAGTCCAATTTCCCATCCTAACAGGCGCCGTTCGCAGCCCCAGGAAGCCAGCAAAAGGAAACCCCTGTCGGCGTCAAGAAGCTGAGAACTCCCTGGCCGCCACATTTCAGCAAGTGGCAGCGCCGCTCCAGTTCCTCGTAGGCGTTTCTTCATGGGCAAGCGCTTCTTGTCCCTCACCGCATTGTAGGAGATGTACCAGAGCCAGGTGGGTTTCGAGTGTTGGGCTATCCTCCGCCAGCGGACATGCAGCAATCTACAAATCTCTCTGGAGGCAGCCCCTTTGTTGTGGTATTTGGGTAGCCGGCTTTTTGTTGATGTCTGTAAAGAGATTAAGAGTGGTTACACTTCGCCGCCAGACGATAGCAGCAGTGGATCGCCATTTTCATCCAGTGCGTCCATCGAGTGGATCCATAAGCAGCAACCAGTGTCCATGGCAGCCGAGGATATGATCAACGCCCTCTATCAATTATTCACAGCATGGCGGACCTTTGGGCTTTCCCGTTCTCTTTTTCTTATTATATTTTAACCCTTTTTTCGATGTAATGCCGTGGAAAGTAGTAGGGAACTGAAGATCCGTACCTACTGCCACTTATATTTATTGCCCTCTTATTACAGCTTTTGAAATTTTTAGGTACAAGTTATGACGGTTATACAGAGTTTTTACATGAGCTTTTGAACTTAATGTTAGTATTTAGTGTTTAGTATTTTTCTATCTAGCTTATATCTATCGATGAATCTATCGGTTATGGGTTGGCGATATTTCTTCGGCTCGCTGGGGAAATTTAAATTGCCGTACAGTTGACGACTGAGCACGCGTCTAAAGCTTAAAATTGCGGTCCAAACACCTGTCCAGTTGAAAAATCTTCAGCGCTCCGCATGGAAGCCGGCCCAGCAAGTCATCAGGGCAGCCAGACGCAGTGGTCCATTTCTGCAGTTGGGGAAACATGTGTCAGCCAAAGCCGCTGGATTGCTCGTCCTGGGCCACCAAAACAACTTGCACTGGAGGCGCAGATAAACCCACGCATTGGATCGGCCCGATCCGCAGGTTCAGGCGGCCCTCCCTCGCAGTCCGTGATGTCTCCGTCCATGCGCCAGCGAAATCGGAAGCGGGCGACAAGCGGAGTCCAATTTCCCATCCTAACAGGCGCCGTTCGCAGCCCCAGGAAGCCAGCAAAAGGAAACCCCTGTCGGCGTCAAGAAGCTGAGAACTCCCTGGCCGCCACATTTCAGCAAGTGGCAGCGCCGCTCCAGTTCCTCGTAGGCGTTTCTTCATGGGCAAGCGCTTCTTGTCCCTCACCGCATTGTAGGAGATGTACCAGAGCCAGGTGGGTTTCGAGTGTTGGGCTATCCTCCGCCAGCGGACATGCAGCAATCTACAAATCTCTCTGGAGGCAGCCCCTTTGTTGTGGTATTTGGGTAGCCGGCTTTTTGTTGATGTCTGTAAAGAGATTAAGAGTGGTTACACTTCGCCGCCAGACGATAGCAGCAGTGGATCGCCATTTTCATCCAGTGCGTCCATCGAGTGGATCCATAAGCAGCAACCAGTGTCCATGGCAGCCGAGGATATGATCAACGCCCTCTATCAATTATTCACAGCATGGCGGACCTTTGGGCTTTCCCGTTCTCTTTTTCTTATTATATTTTAACCCTTCTTTTTATTTTTCCTTTGAGTTTAGGTGTGAGTCAGCCAGGTTCCGGTTATTGAAGCAGCAGGAGTTATTGGTCAGGATCGTCATGCGTTTTAAAGCCGGTCGGAAGGGTATTTAGCAACAGCCACAAAAACTGGTGAGCCGGCGCAGAAGGATCCAGCAGGCATTCTTCAATGGCCTTCTTTTTTGTGTGAAGTGTAGTCATTGCTTTCTGGATAAAGAATGTGCCGCTTTGCAATCGACCAGTCATCCATCGGAAATTTCTGTACTGGCTGTAGCAGGCGTTCGTCCGGTGCGGAAACCATTCACCCTCAGATGGAATTGGCGTTCAATTGCTGCAGTGTTCCAGAGGCCCAACTGTGTCAGTGACTGAAACGGGAAAGAAGAGCATTATATCGCCGGCGCTCGGCGTTGGGCCTGAGACTTTATCTCTGTGGGACCTCCGCATGATGTAAGGAGCAGGAATCCTCAGGATCTTCCACTCGTCCATTCACCACTCAGTCCGGATGATCGGTGGAAGCTGTGGGCCCCTTCCATGGGCGTCTTACCCTTATGGATTTCAGTGAATTTCCATGATTTTTACAAGGTTACTGATTCCCATGTTTGTTTGTATTTTTAGCCAGACGAAAAATCCCAGAGGTCATCCATAGTTGGCAGCATAACAGGGCAATGTCACAGGAAAACATCCACGAAGGCGCGTCTCCATCCAGATGTCCGGAGAGAGTGGCAGCGTTATTCCTCTGTGGGATCCAGTGTGCATCCGCCGCATCCAGGAACCAGAAACAATATTAGCCTCTGGTTTGGAGCGGCATGTGTGTCCAATCACCGCAAGGAGAACGCTTTTTCAAGGCGGCGGTCATAGGATGTCGGGATGTAAAGGAGTAGAAATCCTCAGGATCTTCCTCTCGTCCATTCAGTCCAGATGATTAGCGAAGACTGCGAGCCTTTTCCATGGGCGGCGAAATTTAGGGAATTTCAAAGAATTTTTATAGTATTTATAAAGTTACTGATTCCCATGTTTGTTTATTTTCAGCCAGACGAGAAAACCCAAAGGTCATCTATAATTGGCAGCATAACAGGGCACGGTCACAGGAACCTATCCAAGGAGGCGCGTCTCCATCTAGATGTCCGGAGAAAGGTGGCAGCATGCATTTCTCTACGGGATCCAGTGTGTAACCGCCGCATCCAGAAGCCAGAGAAAGCATAAGTCCCTGGTTTGGAGCGGAACTTGCATCCAGTCATAACTATGGGAGCGCCCTCTCAAAGGCGACGGTCACAGGATGTCGGGATGTCAAGGAGCAGGAATCCTCAGGATCTTCCACTCGTCCATTCAGACCAGATGATCAGTGGAGGCTGCGGCCTTTTCCATGGGCGGCGCATTTTAAGGAATCCCAGAGAATTTTTATAGTATTTATAAATTTACTGATTCCCATGTTTATTTGTATTTTCAGCCAGACGAAAATCCTAAGGGTCATCTATAAATGACAGCATAACAGGGCAAAGTCTCAAAAACCTATCCAGAAAGGCGCGTCTCCATCTAAATGTCCGGAAAAGGTGGTAGCGTATATTTCTCTACGGGATCCAGTGTGTAACCGCCGCATCCAGAAGCCAGAAAAAGCATAAGTCTCTGGTTTGGAGCTGAATGTGAATCCAGTCATCAAGATGGGAGCGCTTTCTCAAAGGCGACGGACATAGGATGTCGGGATGTCAAGGAGCAGGGATCCTCAGGATCTTCCACTCGTCCATTCAGTCCGGATGATCAGCGGAGAATGCAAGCCTTTTCCATGGGCGGCGCATTTTAAGGAATTCCAGAGAATTTTTTATAGTATTTATAAATTTACTGATTCCCATGTTTATTTGTAATTTCAGCCCGACGAAAAACCCCAAAGGTCATCTTATGATTGGCAGCATAAAAGGGCAAGGTCCCAGAAAAGCGTGTCTCCGCCTAGGTGTCCGGAGGAGGTGGCAGCATACATCTCTCTAAGGGATCCAGTGTGCGACCGCCGCATCCAGGAGCCAGAAACAGCACCAGCCTCTGGTTTGGAGCGGCATGCGTATCCAATCCATGCAAGGAGAGCGCCCTTTAACGGCGGCGGCCATAGGAGCCGCTTGAGTATCAGCGGATCCAAGGGTCATCAGGATCGGCCATTCCTCGTATGACTTCTCAAAGAACCACAAGGATGAGGAGGTGCAGTCCCTCTTGTACAGGTAAACCATTCTGTGATGATCTGCTACAGGATTTGATTTGTTTACTTGTGTATGTTAGTTTTACTTAATTGAATTAAATTGTTTGTTTGAAATTAGATTTACTAAACATTTTTGGATCTTTTGAAAAAATTTGTAGCTACGACCAGATGAATCAGTGGCGGAGAGCGCCTTATGACAGCAGGAATGGCGTCCGTAGTGGAGGGGCTGCAGGACTGCCAACCCCAAAAAATTTGGTAATCAAAATTCGATTTTCTTTATAGTTTTTTTGGCTGCTTGATATTAACAAATTTTCCTATTTCCTTTTGCAGGTTTTTTGAACGCATCCAGACGGGAACCTTCCTAGCCATCAAAATTTAGTAGACTCGGACCGAGTCCTCTCTCCCAGTCGGGTTTGTAACCATAGCTAAAAAATTTTTTACCAGTCGACGCAGTATGGTCCTATCCAGAACAAACAGCCGAGGAGCAACTGTGAGGCCGCTCTCCTGTGACATTTTAAAGTGTGCCTGTAATCCGTGAATGTGAATCTGTGAATGTGTCACCGACCATGGCCCTGCGCACAAGTTATATTGTATCTTGTGTCAGGGCCATGGACGAAAGAGCATCATGTTCATCGTCATCGATCAGGATCATCCTGGTCGATTCAAGGTCAGAGGATCCGGTCCTGGGCCCCGCTTCCTGCCCGGATCATAGGACTAGCTACAGTATTTGGTGAGCCGGCACATCGTAATTCACTAGGTCCAGATCCAGGAAGTCTTGGTTTTTCTGCATGGTGGGCGTATTGAAGGCACCTGCCCTAGCCGGGTGAGGATTCCCTGGGTCAATCCTAAGAGGGTCAGCAGGAACTTTGTGTCTATGAATTCCATGGCGGAGGTAAGTGTGGAACATGGAACCTATGTGTTTTAATTTTAATTAATTGATTATTGTTTAGTTTTGTTTACTTATTTATTTATTTATATTTTTTTTTCCTAATTTATTTTTGTTTGTAATTTCAGCTTATTGTCGGAACCACGCACAGCCGCTACTGCATTTATATATAGTGCAGTATGAATTTGATAACGAGTGCAGATTGTCTGCCAGAAAAAGTTTGAGCCTCTCATGTCAACCGGGCTGAGATTCCTTGGGTCCATCTTTTGAGGACTAATAGGTCTGGGCAGTATCCTTCTGCCAGAGCCATCGGTTGCTGCCGCAGTGCCACGGGACACAGTGTAGTGTGCCCTGTGTTGCGGAGTGTATGTAGTGCATAGTGAAGTTTGCATCCGCAGGACATCCGTTATAGTCCCCAAACGCAAAGATGAGGGAACCTCAAGTCCTTCACGGAGCAAGGAAGCTAAGTGTCTTAATTACCATGGCGAAGGTGAGTGTAAAACATAGTGTTTATGTATTTATTTTTAGTAATTTGTTTTTGATTATGATTTGGTTTGATGTCGAAAACCGAGCGTAGCATTTGCTGTATTTTAAGCTTGTGAGTTTGATCTAATAAATTTTTTGTTTTTGTTTATAATTTCAGATTGGTGTCATGATCCGCATGCAGCAGCTGCTGCTTTTTATATAATGTGTATTTGATTTTTTACTAATTTATTTTTGTTTATAATTTCAGCTAAATGTCAGGTTTCGCACCGTCGCTATTGCATTTAAATAAAGTGTAGTATAGCTGAAAACGACTGCGGAATGTCTACCGGAGAGAGTCTATGTCTCCCAAGCCAGTCAGATGGATTCCAATAGTCCTTCCTTTGGGAACTGGCAGGACCTGGTCGGGGCTCACTGTTAGAGCTGCCGTTTCCGTCACAATTTCCGGATGAAGAGTGCAACATGTCTTTGTGGAGTGACACATGTCGAAGGTAAGCGTAAGCTTGACTTATGTATTTGATTTATGTATTTAGTTTGTTAATGTTTAGTTTGGTAACGGGTCCTACGCATTCTCTGTTGCAATTTGTAGTTTGTGTGTTTGATTTTTACTAATTAGTTTTTGCTTTAATTTCAGCTTGGTATTTGGAACTGTGCGCAGTCGCTTGATTTTAGCTAGTGCCGAAATCTACACTCAGCCTCCTCTGAATTGGAAACTGCGTAGTATGTAATCTTGATCCGAGTACGGATTGACCTTTGTCTGTCGGCCAGGCGATGTCCGTGTCTCCTGGGTCAGTCGGATAAAAGGATCCTTGGGTGCAACCTTTGAGCTTTCAGCTGTTGCCTCAGTGTCCAGAAGAGAGCGTAACATGTCCAGGATGCAGAGCACATGGAGTGGATACCGTCGTCCGCCGTCCGCAGGACATCCGTCTAGCCTTTTGACGCCAGGATCAGGAACTGGATAACCTCAATTTTTCCTGGGGCAAAGCAAGCAGTGTGTCTGCCAACAGCTATGGCGAAGGTAAGCATAAACAGAAACGTAGGGATTCCTTTTGGTAGAGTAGTATTTTTGTGGTAGACTGCAGGGTCCTTCACCAGGACCAGTATAATACGAATCAGCCCTTTTCCTTTAATTGTAACTTTTGCAAGATTTTCTAATTATTTTTCCTTTTCAGCAGCTAGGTGAAAAAAAAACATGGATTCTGATGCATTCATACTGAATGGGGACTGTCCCTTGGGATTTTTGCTGGCGCCTCCGTGCTAAATTAGAAGCTGCATGCAGTGCTGACTTGCGTCCGGAAAGTCTTCAACATTATTACAAATATCCTCCAGCTACGATCATCGAATTGGATATGAGTGCCCTAGGTCAGGTGAGTGTGGTTTTTAAGGGGTACAGACCTTATATTGGGGTTTCTTGAGTGATTTAAATGCAGAAAATTTCCGTTTGTTTATACCCTGTTCGTAAAGCCTCAACTCCCCACTCATAGTTCTTGATTCTCAAAAGTTCGCGTGGTGTTGTTTTTGTTTATGGATGTGCGGTTTATTTTATTTAATTAATTTAGCTGAGTGATAATTGTTTGGTATTTCTGCCTTTTGTCATATTGGATAGGTTTTAAGTTAATTTGAGGGGTTTAGTAGGGACATTACTTTATTAATAAAGAGATCTAGTTTTAGCTCAAGGTTTGTGATTTTATCTTCCAAAGTGAGTTCTGTGTTTACATGGGATCTATTTGGTTTTTTAAGCTCAGTGTTTGTCTGTTCCGAACTTTCCGGGATTATTCTTGGTCTGAGGTTAAGCTGAGCTTGTTTGCTTGTGGTGGGTGGGCTACCACTTACATCTCTATTCGCCAAGCTTTTCTCAAGAGCTCTGGTTGTTTTGGTTTTATTGTTCTCCAACCAGTCTAAGTGTGTTCCATGAGATTTTATCTTAAAACGTTGGGATTTGGTTTTAACGGGGGGTAGATCACTCTTCCTTATTTTCCCTAACCTCCTCTTTATTGACGCATTATGGGATGAGGGACGGTTTTGGTAAATCTTCCTGAAATTTTCCCTGTTTTTGAAAGGGTTCACCCAGCTAGGATTTGACGATTGTCGGTTGTCCTTTTGCAGAAGGTGGTCTGGGAGAGTCTTTGGCGGAGGAGTTTCCTTTAATACTCTTGCATTGGAGAGCCTGTCATTCTCTTGGTTTTGATGGTGGTTTGGGTTGTCTCTTTTGTGGTCTGTTTTATTAAACTGTCCTCTATACATGTCCAGGTTGATTCTGTTTGCCGTGAGCCTATTTTTTTCCTTTTTGTAAATTGGGCAGCCTTTGTAACAACTAACGTGTTCTCCTAGGCAATTTGCGCAAGTTGCTGGGCTAGATCTTGGCTTGCTGCAGGTTGACGTGGCATGGTTGCCTGCGCATTTCATACATTTGGGGGGTTTTAGACAGGAGCCCTTGGCATGAGAAAAACCCTGGCAGTTGAAACATTGGACTGGCTCGCGGGGTTTATTTTTCCTCTCGACCTTAATTGACTGATTGCCCAGTGAATCCAGATTTAATATTTTCGTGTGGCCCCCATCCCTCTGAGTATTAACCACCACCTCGAACATCCTGTAACCATTACCCGTAATCCTATTTTTTACGTTCTGTATGTAGGAGACTGTAAATCCGAGGTTGCCTAGTTCTTTCATTATCCAAGTTGAGGGTGTGGAAGGGTGAAGGTGACGGATAATTATCCTAAAACCCCTGTCCTCGTTTGCTTGGTGTGTGTGAGCGGGGACACCATTTTCTAGCAGAACAGATTTGATGGAGTTATAGGATTCCATATCCGCTGCTTGGATTCGGATACCATTACCCGCCGTTGTTTTTGTTTTATAATTGGATATGCCCGCCCTGTAGTTGAATTTCTCAAGTAAAGGGATAATGGCTGGTATACTTGCTACATAGAACGATGGGACTTTTTTGCTTGTTGGGACTAATTTCCATGGCTGTATGTTTGGGTCAGTTTGCTCAAGTTTTTCTTGGTCTGTTTCCATATGGTCTGGGTTAGAGGTTTCTATTTTGGTCGCGTTTTCAGCTGGGATTTCATTGGAGATGCCTATTCTATTGCAGGGTTTTTTTACCGGAGTTTCTTCTAACAATATTTCAGTGTCTTCCATTCTTCTTTTGCCGGGGGTTTTGAATAAGCTTCTCCTCGTGGAGCTTTTGTCAAGATTGTTTGTGAATGCATTGTGATTTTTAGCTATAGGAGTAAGGGGGTGATCGGGCGGGGAGGGGGACCTTTTCCGTTTATCCTTGGAAAGCAGTGGATTTTCGTGTTTATCGTGTAGGGAGTGTGTTTTGGGGTCCGCTTTTTTTAGGGAGCGAATTTGACCAAGAATGGCATTGGTAAGAGTTAAAGGGTCGACTACGGTGCCGCTTTCTAAATTGTTCAACTGGAGAGTGTGGGGTTGTGTGGGAGCAATCATAATTGGATCACCGGGCTTAGGTTTTGAGTTGGCTTCCTGTTTTTTGTGGTTGGCTTTATTGTTTGGTGTAGAAAATTGAGGGCTATCGACCCCTTTTTCTTTTTCGTGTATAGCTTTAGGAGAGAGAGGTTTTGTGGGCGAGGGTTTTAAACGGTTTTGAGGGGAGTTGCCAACAGCGCCGTTTCCGCATCCATTTGCGGAGCCGTTTGTGGTGCTTTTTTCTGCATTTGTGTGAGTATGAATATGAGTAGCCATTAAAGTTGATGAGTTTGTGCTAGTGGTGTGCGTTTTATGAGAGTTATCTGAGAGAGTGGTGAGTTCATTATTTGTGTGTGAGCTAGGGGTATTAGGCTTGACGGGTTCATTGACCTGACGATTTTGGCGATTTAGAGAGAGCGAGAGTGGTAGATTATGGAGCCTATCATTCTCAGGAGAGTCTTTGGTAGTGGTGTGTGTGCGTTTTGCGGGTTGTTCCAAGCTTGTTTTAGCTTTGGCATCAAGAGAGAGAGGTGACTTTACTGGGTTTGTGGTGGGTTCAGTTTTATTTTGGGAGCATGCCTTGAGTGTGTGTGTGTTATATTTTGGAGAGGCAATGTTTTCCGCTGAGTCGCTTTTTAAAAACGGAGGTTTTTGGGGAGTTACCGGAGGTATGGGTGTGAGCCCTAGTTTTGTGAGAACTTCACTTTTGCCGCTCATTTTTTCTTCGCTTTCGTTTGGTTGGGCGAGCTTTGAGATTGTGTGTGTGTGGGTACGGGAGTCCAAGTCTGTCATAGAGGAGAATTGTTTGGTAATAAGGGGTGCCATGTCTTCTGCAGACTCCAAATATTTTTTAATGAGGAGGTGTTTGCTGACTGTTTCTATTGAAGCAAGGGGATCTCTCCCTTTTTCTATCTCCGTCAGGGTGACGTCGTCGTCAGAGTCTATTGGACCCTTTGATAGGGCTGAAATGTCTAGTATGGTAGGGGACAACCCAAATTCAGGGCTTGACGAGATTGACAACATCTCGTGGTTAGTATGTATAGCAGCGGGTATAGAGTCTCCCTCCATTTAATTTATTTATAAGTGAGAACTCTGGGTTGTTGGTTTTTGTTGCTTATGAATTTTAATTCTTTTTATTGTATTAGGTTAGGTTATAAATGCATAAAAATGGCTGCAAATTTGGTGGTTTTATTCTCCTTTATATTTTACATAAATCTGCCTGGTGATAACTTTATTCTATATTTTGTGATTTTAGGCTTAGCTTCAGGTTTTTGATTATATAAGTTTTTTTTTTTTTTTTGTTGAATTAAGTTAGGTTAAAATTGCATTTTAAAATGGCTGCGGGTTTAGTGGTTTTATTTTTCCCTCTTATTTTTGGAGTTTATTTGCTTGGTGATTTCTTTATATCTTAATTTGTGATATTAGACTTAGTTTGGGGTTTTTAAATTATTAAACTTTTTTATTGTATTAAGTTAGGTTAAAATACATTTTAAAATGGCTGTAGGTTTGGTGGTTTTACTTTCCTCTCTTATTTTTGTTTTTGGGATTTATTTACTTGGTGATAGCTTTATACCTTAATTTGTGATATTAGGCTTAGTTTTGGGTTTTTGATTTATTTGACTTTTTTTATTGTATTAAGTTAGGTTAAAATGCATTTTAAAATGGCTGCCGGTTTGGTGGTTTTGCTTTCCTCTCTTAATTTTGGGATTTTGGGATTTATTTGCTTGGTGATAACTTTATACTTTAATTTGTGATATTAGGCTTAGTTTCAGGTTTTTAAGTTATTTAACTTTTTCATTGTATTAAGTTAGGTTAAAATACATTTTAAAAAGGCTGCAGGTTTGGTGCTTTGCTGCCTACCGTATTAGTCGTCTGATTTAATCTGAATTCCTGGCTCGTTCCTTGTACTTTAAGTTGCCCACTGATTTTAACACGTATTATTTTAATTTTGTTTTTTCGATGTAATGCCGTGGAAAGTTTTTTTTCGATGTAATGCCGTGGAAAGTAGTAGGGAACTGAAGATCCGTACCTACTGCCACTTATATTTATTGCCCTCTTATTACAGCTTTTGAAATTTTTAGGTACAAGTTATGACGGTTATACAGAGTTTTTACATGAGCTTTTGAACTTAATGTTAGTATTTAGTGTTTAGTATTTTTCTATCTAGCTTATATCTATCGATGAATCTATCGGTTATGGGTTGGCGATATTTCTTCGGCTCGCTGGGGAAATTTAAATTGCCGTACAGTTGACGACTGAGCACGCGTCTAAAGCTTAAAATTGCGGTCCAAACACCTGTCCAGTTGAAAAATCTTCAGCGCTCCGCATGGAAGCCGGCCCAGCAAGTCATCAGGGCAGCCAGACGCAGTGGTCCATTTCTGCAGTTGGGGAAACATGTGTCAGCCAAAGCCGCTGGATTGCTCGTCCTGGGCCACCAAAACAACTTGCACTGGAGGCGCAGATAAACCCACGCATTGGATCGGCCCGATCCGCAGGTTCAGGCGGCCCTCCCTCGCAGTCCGTGATGTCTCCGTCCATGCGCCAGCGAAATCGGAAGCGGGCGACAAGCGGAGTCCAATTTCCCATCCTAACAGGCGCCGTTCGCAGCCCCAGGAAGCCAGCAAAAGGAAACCCCTGTCGGCGTCAAGAAGCTGAGAACTCCCTGGCCGCCACATTTCAGCAAGTGGCAGCGCCGCTCCAGTTCCTCGTAGGCGTTTCTTCATGGGCAAGCGCTTCTTGTCCCTCACCGCATTGTAGGAGATGTACCAGAGCCAGGTGGGTTTCGAGTGTTGGGCTATCCTCCGCCAGCGGACATGCAGCAATCTACAAATCTCTCTGGAGGCAGCCCCTTTGTTGTGGTATTTGGGTAGCCGGCTTTTTGTTGATGTCTGTAAAGAGATTAAGAGTGGTTACACTTCGCCGCCAGACGATAGCAGCAGTGGATCGCCATTTTCATCCAGTGCGTCCATCGAGTGGATCCATAAGCAGCAACCAGTGTCCATGGCAGCCGAGGATATGATCAACGCCCTCTATCAATTATTCACAGCATGGCGGACCTTTGGGCTTTCCCGTTCTCTTTTTCTTATTATATTTTAACCCTTCTTTTTATTTTTCCTTTGAGTTTAGGTGTGAGTCAGCCAGGTTCCGGTTATTGAAGCAGCAGGAGTTATTGGTCAGGATCGTCATGCGTTTTAAAGCCGGTCGGAAGGGTATTTAGCAACAGCCACAAAAACTGGTGAGCCGGCGCAGAAGGATCCAGCAGGCATTCTTCAATGGCCTTCTTTTTTGTGTGAAGTGTAGTCATTGCTTTCTGGATAAAGAATGTGCCGCTTTGCAATCGACCAGTCATCCATCGGAAATTTCTGTACTGGCTGTAGCAGGCGTTCGTCCGGTGCGGAAACCATTCACCCTCAGATGGAATTGGCGTTCAATTGCTGCAGTGTTCCAGAGGCCCAACTGTGTCAGTGACTGAAACGGGAAAGAAGAGCATTATATCGCCGGCGCTCGGCGTTGGGCCTGAGACTTTATCTCTGTGGGACCTCCGCATGATGTAAGGAGCAGGAATCCTCAGGATCTTCCACTCGTCCATTCACCACTCAGTCCGGATGATCGGTGGAAGCTGTGGGCCCCTTCCATGGGCGTCTTACCCTTATGGATTTCAGTGAATTTCCATGATTTTTACAAGGTTACTGATTCCCATGTTTGTTTGTATTTTTAGCCAGACGAAAAATCCCAGAGGTCATCCATAGTTGGCAGCATAACAGGGCAATGTCACAGGAAAACATCCACGAAGGCGCGTCTCCATCCAGATGTCCGGAGAGAGTGGCAGCGTTATTCCTCTGTGGGATCCAGTGTGCATCCGCCGCATCCAGGAACCAGAAACAATATTAGCCTCTGGTTTGGAGCGGCATGTGTGTCCAATCACCGCAAGGAGAACGCTTTTTCAAGGCGGCGGTCATAGGATGTCGGGATGTAAAGGAGTAGAAATCCTCAGGATCTTCCTCTCGTCCATTCAGTCCAGATGATTAGCGAAGACTGCGAGCCTTTTCCATGGGCGGCGAAATTTAGGGAATTTCAAAGAATTTTTATAGTATTTATAAAGTTACTGATTCCCATGTTTGTTTATTTTCAGCCAGACGAGAAAACCCAAAGGTCATCTATAATTGGCAGCATAACAGGGCACGGTCACAGGAACCTATCCAAGGAGGCGCGTCTCCATCTAGATGTCCGGAGAAAGGTGGCAGCATGCATTTCTCTACGGGATCCAGTGTGTAACCGCCGCATCCAGAAGCCAGAGAAAGCATAAGTCCCTGGTTTGGAGCGGAACTTGCATCCAGTCATAACTATGGGAGCGCCCTCTCAAAGGCGACGGTCACAGGATGTCGGGATGTCAAGGAGCAGGAATCCTCAGGATCTTCCACTCGTCCATTCAGACCAGATGATCAGTGGAGGCTGCGGCCTTTTCCATGGGCGGCGCATTTTAAGGAATCCCAGAGAATTTTTATAGTATTTATAAATTTACTGATTCCCATGTTTATTTGTATTTTCAGCCAGACGAAAATCCTAAGGGTCATCTATAAATGACAGCATAACAGGGCAAAGTCTCAAAAACCTATCCAGAAAGGCGCGTCTCCATCTAAATGTCCGGAAAAGGTGGTAGCGTATATTTCTCTACGGGATCCAGTGTGTAACCGCCGCATCCAGAAGCCAGAAAAAGCATAAGTCTCTGGTTTGGAGCTGAATGTGAATCCAGTCATCAAGATGGGAGCGCTTTCTCAAAGGCGACGGACATAGGATGTCGGGATGTCAAGGAGCAGGGATCCTCAGGATCTTCCACTCGTCCATTCAGTCCGGATGATCAGCGGAGAATGCAAGCCTTTTCCATGGGCGGCGCATTTTAAGGAATTCCAGAGAATTTTTTATAGTATTTATAAATTTACTGATTCCCATGTTTATTTGTAATTTCAGCCCGACGAAAAACCCCAAAGGTCATCTTATGATTGGCAGCATAAAAGGGCAAGGTCCCAGAAAAGCGTGTCTCCGCCTAGGTGTCCGGAGGAGGTGGCAGCATACATCTCTCTAAGGGATCCAGTGTGCGACCGCCGCATCCAGGAGCCAGAAACAGCACCAGCCTCTGGTTTGGAGCGGCATGCGTATCCAATCCATGCAAGGAGAGCGCCCTTTAACGGCGGCGGCCATAGGAGCCGCTTGAGTATCAGCGGATCCAAGGGTCATCAGGATCGGCCATTCCTCGTATGACTTCTCAAAGAACCACAAGGATGAGGAGGTGCAGTCCCTCTTGTACAGGTAAACCATTCTGTGATGATCTGCTACAGGATTTGATTTGTTTACTTGTGTATGTTAGTTTTACTTAATTGAATTAAATTGTTTGTTTGAAATTAGATTTACTAAACATTTTTGGATCTTTTGAAAAAATTTGTAGCTACGACCAGATGAATCAGTGGCGGAGAGCGCCTTATGACAGCAGGAATGGCGTCCGTAGTGGAGGGGCTGCAGGACTGCCAACCCCAAAAAATTTGGTAATCAAAATTCGATTTTCTTTATAGTTTTTTTGGCTGCTTGATATTAACAAATTTTCCTATTTCCTTTTGCAGGTTTTTTGAACGCATCCAGACGGGAACCTTCCTAGCCATCAAAATTTAGTAGACTCGGACCGAGTCCTCTCTCCCAGTCGGGTTTGTAACCATAGCTAAAAAATTTTTTACCAGTCGACGCAGTATGGTCCTATCCAGAACAAACAGCCGAGGAGCAACTGTGAGGCCGCTCTCCTGTGACATTTTAAAGTGTGCCTGTAATCCGTGAATGTGAATCTGTGAATGTGTCACCGACCATGGCCCTGCGCACAAGTTATATTGTATCTTGTGTCAGGGCCATGGACGAAAGAGCATCATGTTCATCGTCATCGATCAGGATCATCCTGGTCGATTCAAGGTCAGAGGATCCGGTCCTGGGCCCCGCTTCCTGCCCGGATCATAGGACTAGCTACAGTATTTGGTGAGCCGGCACATCGTAATTCACTAGGTCCAGATCCAGGAAGTCTTGGTTTTTCTGCATGGTGGGCGTATTGAAGGCACCTGCCCTAGCCGGGTGAGGATTCCCTGGGTCAATCCTAAGAGGGTCAGCAGGAACTTTGTGTCTATGAATTCCATGGCGGAGGTAAGTGTGGAACATGGAACCTATGTGTTTTAATTTTAATTAATTGATTATTGTTTAGTTTTGTTTACTTATTTATTTATTTATATTTTTTTTCCTAATTTATTTTTGTTTGTAATTTCAGCTTATTGTCGGAACCACGCACAGCCGCTACTGCATTTATATATAGTGCAGTATGAATTTGATAACGAGTGCAGATTGTCTGCCAGAAAAAGTTTGAGCCTCTCATGTCAACCGGGCTGAGATTCCTTGGGTCCATCTTTTGAGGACTAATAGGTCTGGGCAGTATCCTTCTGCCAGAGCCATCGGTTGCTGCCGCAGTGCCACGGGACACAGTGTAGTGTGCCCTGTGTTGCGGAGTGTATGTAGTGCATAGTGAAGTTTGCATCCGCAGGACATCCGTTATAGTCCCCAAACGCAAAGATGAGGGAACCTCAAGTCCTTCACGGAGCAAGGAAGCTAAGTGTCTTAATTACCATGGCGAAGGTGAGTGTAAAACATAGTGTTTATGTATTTATTTTTAGTAATTTGTTTTTGATTATGATTTGGTTTGATGTCGAAAACCGAGCGTAGCATTTGCTGTATTTTAAGCTTGTGAGTTTGATCTAATAAATTTTTTGTTTTTGTTTATAATTTCAGATTGGTGTCATGATCCGCATGCAGCAGCTGCTGCTTTTTATATAATGTGTATTTGATTTTTTACTAATTTATTTTTGTTTATAATTTCAGCTAAATGTCAGGTTTCGCACCGTCGCTATTGCATTTAAATAAAGTGTAGTATAGCTGAAAACGACTGCGGAATGTCTACCGGAGAGAGTCTATGTCTCCCAAGCCAGTCAGATGGATTCCAATAGTCCTTCCTTTGGGAACTGGCAGGACCTGGTCGGGGCTCACTGTTAGAGCTGCCGTTTCCGTCACAATTTCCGGATGAAGAGTGCAACATGTCTTTGTGGAGTGACACATGTCGAAGGTAAGCGTAAGCTTGACTTATGTATTTGATTTATGTATTTAGTTTGTTAATGTTTAGTTTGGTAACGGGTCCTACGCATTCTCTGTTGCAATTTGTAGTTTGTGTGTTTGATTTTTACTAATTAGTTTTTGCTTTAATTTCAGCTTGGTATTTGGAACTGTGCGCAGTCGCTTGATTTTAGCTAGTGCCGAAATCTACACTCAGCCTCCTCTGAATTGGAAACTGCGTAGTATGTAATCTTGATCCGAGTACGGATTGACCTTTGTCTGTCGGCCAGGCGATGTCCGTGTCTCCTGGGTCAGTCGGATAAAAGGATCCTTGGGTGCAACCTTTGAGCTTTCAGCTGTTGCCTCAGTGTCCAGAAGAGAGCGTAACATGTCCAGGATGCAGAGCACATGGAGTGGATACCGTCGTCCGCCGTCCGCAGGACATCCGTCTAGCCTTTTGACGCCAGGATCAGGAACTGGATAACCTCAATTTTTCCTGGGGCAAAGCAAGCAGTGTGTCTGCCAACAGCTATGGCGAAGGTAAGCATAAACAGAAACGTAGGGATTCCTTTTGGTAGAGTAGTATTTTTGTGGTAGACTGCAGGGTCCTTCACCAGGACCAGTATAATACGAATCAGCCCTTTTCCTTTAATTGTAACTTTTGCAAGATTTTCTAATTATTTTTCCTTTTCAGCAGCTAGGTGAAAAAAAAACATGGATTCTGATGCATTCATACTGAATGGGGACTGTCCCTTGGGATTTTTGCTGGCGCCTCCGTGCTAAATTAGAAGCTGCATGCAGTGCTGACTTGCGTCCGGAAAGTCTTCAACATTATTACAAATATCCTCCAGCTACGATCATCGAATTGGATATGAGTGCCCTAGGTCAGGTGAGTGTGGTTTTTAAGGGGTACAGACCTTATATTGGGGTTTCTTGAGTGATTTAAATGCAGAAAATTTCCGTTTGTTTATACCCTGTTCGTAAAGCCTCAACTCCCCACTCATAGTTCTTGATTCTCAAAAGTTCGCGTGGTGTTGTTTTTGTTTATGGATGTGCGGTTTATTTTATTTAATTAATTTAGCTGAGTGATAATTGTTTGGTATTTCTGCCTTTTGTCATATTGGATAGGTTTTAAGTTAATTTGAGGGGTTTAGTAGGGACATTACTTTATTAATAAAGAGATCTAGTTTTAGCTCAAGGTTTGTGATTTTATCTTCCAAAGTGAGTTCTGTGTTTACATGGGATCTATTTGGTTTTTTAAGCTCAGTGTTTGTCTGTTCCGAACTTTCCGGGATTATTCTTGGTCTGAGGTTAAGCTGAGCTTGTTTGCTTGTGGTGGGTGGGCTACCACTTACATCTCTATTCGCCAAGCTTTTCTCAAGAGCTCTGGTTGTTTTGGTTTTATTGTTCTCCAACCAGTCTAAGTGTGTTCCATGAGATTTTATCTTAAAACGTTGGGATTTGGTTTTAACGGGGGGTAGATCACTCTTCCTTATTTTCCCTAACCTCCTCTTTATTGACGCATTATGGGATGAGGGACGGTTTTGGTAAATCTTCCTGAAATTTTCCCTGTTTTTGAAAGGGTTCACCCAGCTAGGATTTGACGATTGTCGGTTGTCCTTTTGCAGAAGGTGGTCTGGGAGAGTCTTTGGCGGAGGAGTTTCCTTTAATACTCTTGCATTGGAGAGCCTGTCATTCTCTTGGTTTTGATGGTGGTTTGGGTTGTCTCTTTTGTGGTCTGTTTTATTAAACTGTCCTCTATACATGTCCAGGTTGATTCTGTTTGCCGTGAGCCTATTTTTTTCCTTTTTGTAAATTGGGCAGCCTTTGTAACAACTAACGTGTTCTCCTAGGCAATTTGCGCAAGTTGCTGGGCTAGATCTTGGCTTGCTGCAGGTTGACGTGGCATGGTTGCCTGCGCATTTCATACATTTGGGGGGTTTTAGACAGGAGCCCTTGGCATGAGAAAAACCCTGGCAGTTGAAACATTGGACTGGCTCGCGGGGTTTATTTTTCCTCTCGACCTTAATTGACTGATTGCCCAGTGAATCCAGATTTAATATTTTCGTGTGGCCCCCATCCCTCTGAGTATTAACCACCACCTCGAACATCCTGTAACCATTACCCGTAATCCTATTTTTTACGTTCTGTATGTAGGAGACTGTAAATCCGAGGTTGCCTAGTTCTTTCATTATCCAAGTTGAGGGTGTGGAAGGGTGAAGGTGACGGATAATTATCCTAAAACCCCTGTCCTCGTTTGCTTGGTGTGTGTGAGCGGGGACACCATTTTCTAGCAGAACAGATTTGATGGAGTTATAGGATTCCATATCCGCTGCTTGGATTCGGATACCATTACCCGCCGTTGTTTTTGTTTTATAATTGGATATGCCCGCCCTGTAGTTGAATTTCTCAAGTAAAGGGATAATGGCTGGTATACTTGCTACATAGAACGATGGGACTTTTTTGCTTGTTGGGACTAATTTCCATGGCTGTATGTTTGGGTCAGTTTGCTCAAGTTTTTCTTGGTCTGTTTCCATATGGTCTGGGTTAGAGGTTTCTATTTTGGTCGCGTTTTCAGCTGGGATTTCATTGGAGATGCCTATTCTATTGCAGGGTTTTTTTACCGGAGTTTCTTCTAACAATATTTCAGTGTCTTCCATTCTTCTTTTGCCGGGGGTTTTGAATAAGCTTCTCCTCGTGGAGCTTTTGTCAAGATTGTTTGTGAATGCATTGTGATTTTTAGCTATAGGAGTAAGGGGGTGATCGGGCGGGGAGGGGGACCTTTTCCGTTTATCCTTGGAAAGCAGTGGATTTTCGTGTTTATCGTGTAGGGAGTGTGTTTTGGGGTCCGCTTTTTTTAGGGAGCGAATTTGACCAAGAATGGCATTGGTAAGAGTTAAAGGGTCGACTACGGTGCCGCTTTCTAAATTGTTCAACTGGAGAGTGTGGGGTTGTGTGGGAGCAATCATAATTGGATCACCGGGCTTAGGTTTTGAGTTGGCTTCCTGTTTTTTGTGGTTGGCTTTATTGTTTGGTGTAGAAAATTGAGGGCTATCGACCCCTTTTTCTTTTTCGTGTATAGCTTTAGGAGAGAGAGGTTTTGTGGGCGAGGGTTTTAAACGGTTTTGAGGGGAGTTGCCAACAGCGCCGTTTCCGCATCCATTTGCGGAGCCGTTTGTGGTGCTTTTTTCTGCATTTGTGTGAGTATGAATATGAGTAGCCATTAAAGTTGATGAGTTTGTGCTAGTGGTGTGCGTTTTATGAGAGTTATCTGAGAGAGTGGTGAGTTCATTGTTTGTGTGTGAGCTAGGGGTATTAGGCTTGACGGGTTCATTGACCTGACGATTTTGGCGATTTAGAGAGAGCGAGAGTGGTAGATTATGGAGCCTATCATTCTCAGGAGAGTCTTTGGTAGTGGTGTGTGTGCGTTTTGCGGGTGGTTCCAAGCTTATTTTAGCTTTGGCATCAAGAGAGAGAGGTGACTTTACTGGGTTTGTGGTGGGTTCAGTTTTATTTTGGGAGCATGCCTTGAGTGTGTGTGTGTTATTTTTTGGAGAGGCAATGTTTTCCGCTGAGTCGCTTTTTAAAAACGGAGGTTTTTGGGGAGTTACCGGAGGTATGGGTGTGAGCCCTAGTTTTGTGAGAACTTCACTTTTGCCGCTCATTTTTTCTTCGCTTTCGTTTGGTTGGGCGAGCTTTGAGATTGTGTGTGTGTGGGTACGGGAGTCCAAGTCTGTCTTAGAGGAGAATTGTTTGGTAATAAGGGGTGCCATGTCTTCTGCAGACTCCAAATATTTTTTAATGAGGAGGTGTTTGCTGACTGTTTCTATTGAAGTAAGGGGATCTCTCCCTTTTTCTATCTCCGTCAGGGTGACGTCGTCGTCAGAGTCTATTGGACCCTGTGATAGGGCCGAATAGTTAAGGAAATTTGAAGACAAGCTTAAAACAGGGCTTGACGAGATTGACAGAATCTCGTAGTCAGTATGTGTAACCGAGGATATAGAATCGCCCTCCATTAATTTAATTATAAGTGAGAACTCTGGATTGTTGAGTTTTATTGCTTATAAGTTTTAATTCTTTTTATTGTGTTAGGTTAGGTTAGATTGCATATAAATGGCTGCAGGTTTGGTAATTTTATTATCCCCTCTATTTTTAGAATTAATTTACTTGGTGACAGCTTTGTACTTTAATTTGTGATATTAGACTTAGTTTGGGGTTTTTAAATTATTAAACTTTTTTGTTGTATTAGGTTAGGTTAAAATACATTTTAAAATGGCTGCAGGTTTGGTGGTTTTACTTTCCTCTCTTATTTTTGTTTTTGGGATTTATTTACTTGGTGATAGCTTTATACCTTAATTTGTGATATTAGGCTTAGTTTTGGGTTTTTGATTTATTTGACTTTTTTTATTGTATTAAGTTAGGTTAAAATGCATTTTAAAATGGCTGCCGGTTTGGTGGTTTTGCTTTCCTCTCTTAATTTTGGGATTTTGGGATTTATTTGCTTGGTGATAACTTTATACTTTAATTTGTGATATTAGGCTTAGTTTCAGGTTTTTAAGTTATTTAACTTTTTCATTGTATTAAGTTAGGTTAAAATACATTTTAAAAAGGCTGCAGGTTTGGTGCTTTGCTGCCTACCGTATTAGTCGTCTGATTTAATCTGAATTCCTGGCTCGTTCCTTGTACTTTAAGTTGCCCACTGATTTTAACACGTATTATTTTAATTTTGTTTTTTCGATGTAATGCCGTGGAAAGTTTTTTTTTTTTTTTTCGATGTAATGCCGTGGAAAGTAGTAGGGAACTGAAGATCCGTACCTACTGCCACTTATATTTATTGCCCTCTTATTACAGCTTTTGAAATTTTTAGGTACAAGTTATGACGGTTATACAGAGTTTTTACATGAGCTTTTGAACTTAATGTTAGTATTTAGTGTTTAGTATTTTTCTATCTAGCTTATATCTATCGATGAATCTATCGGTTATGGGTTGGCGATATTTCTTCGGCTCGCTGGGGAAATTTAAATTGCCGTACAGTTGACGACTGAGCACGCGTCTAAAGCTTAAAATTGCGGTCCAAACACCTGTCCAGTTGAAAAATCTTCAGCGCTCCGCATGGAAGCCGGCCCAGCAAGTCATCAGGGCAGCCAGACGCAGTGGTCCATTTCTGCAGTTGGGGAAACATGTGTCAGCCAAAGCCGCTGGATTGCTCGTCCTGGGCCACCAAAACAACTTGCACTGGAGGCGCAGATAAACCCACGCATTGGATCGGCCCGATCCGCAGGTTCAGGCGGCCCTCCCTCGCAGTCCGTGATGTCTCCGTCCATGCGCCAGCGAAATCGGAAGCGGGCGACAAGCGGAGTCCAATTTCCCATCCTAACAGGCGCCGTTCGCAGCCCCAGGAAGCCAGCAAAAGGAAACCCCTGTCGGCGTCAAGAAGCTGAGAACTCCCTGGCCGCCACATTTCAGCAAGTGGCAGCGCCGCTCCAGTTCCTCGTAGGCGTTTCTTCATGGGCAAGCGCTTCTTGTCCCTCACCGCATTGTAGGAGATGTACCAGAGCCAGGTGGGTTTCGAGTGTTGGGCTATCCTCCGCCAGCGGACATGCAGCAATCTACAAATCTCTCTGGAGGCAGCCCCTTTGTTGTGGTATTTGGGTAGCCGGCTTTTTGTTGATGTCTGTAAAGAGATTAAGAGTGGTTACACTTCGCCGCCAGACGATAGCAGCAGTGGATCGCCATTTTCATCCAGTGCGTCCATCGAGTGGATCCATAAGCAGCAACCAGTGTCCATGGCAGCCGAGGATATGATCAACGCCCTCTATCAATTATTCACAGCATGGCGGACCTTTGGGCTTTCCCGTTCTCTTTTTCTTATTATATTTTAACCCTTCTTTTTATTTTTCCTTTGAGTTTAGGTGTGAGTCAGCCAGGTTCCGGTTATTGAAGCAGCAGGAGTTATTGGTCAGGATCGTCATGCGTTTTAAAGCCGGTCGGAAGGGTATTTAGCAACAGCCACAAAAACTGGTGAGCCGGCGCAGAAGGATCCAGCAGGCATTCTTCAATGGCCTTCTTTTTTGTGTGAAGTGTAGTCATTGCTTTCTGGATAAAGAATGTGCCGCTTTGCAATCGACCAGTCATCCATCGGAAATTTCTGTACTGGCTGTAGCAGGCGTTCGTCCGGTGCGGAAACCATTCACCCTCAGATGGAATTGGCGTTCAATTGCTGCAGTGTTCCAGAGGCCCAACTGTGTCAGTGACTGAAACGGGAAAGAAGAGCATTATATCGCCGGCGCTCGGCGTTGGGCCTGAGACTTTATCTCTGTGGGACCTCCGCATGATGTAAGGAGCAGGAATCCTCAGGATCTTCCACTCGTCCATTCACCACTCAGTCCGGATGATCGGTGGAAGCTGTGGGCCCCTTCCATGGGCGTCTTACCCTTATGGATTTCAGTGAATTTCCATGATTTTTACAAGGTTACTGATTCCCATGTTTGTTTGTATTTTTAGCCAGACGAAAAATCCCAGAGGTCATCCATAGTTGGCAGCATAACAGGGCAATGTCACAGGAAAACATCCACGAAGGCGCGTCTCCATCCAGATGTCCGGAGAGAGTGGCAGCGTTATTCCTCTGTGGGATCCAGTGTGCATCCGCCGCATCCAGGAACCAGAAACAATATTAGCCTCTGGTTTGGAGCGGCATGTGTGTCCAATCACCGCAAGGAGAACGCTTTTTCAAGGCGGCGGTCATAGGATGTCGGGATGTAAAGGAGTAGAAATCCTCAGGATCTTCCTCTCGTCCATTCAGTCCAGATGATTAGCGAAGACTGCGAGCCTTTTCCATGGGCGGCGAAATTTAGGGAATTTCAAAGAATTTTTATAGTATTTATAAAGTTACTGATTCCCATGTTTGTTTATTTTCAGCCAGACGAGAAAACCCAAAGGTCATCTATAATTGGCAGCATAACAGGGCACGGTCACAGGAACCTATCCAAGGAGGCGCGTCTCCATCTAGATGTCCGGAGAAAGGTGGCAGCATGCATTTCTCTACGGGATCCAGTGTGTAACCGCCGCATCCAGAAGCCAGAGAAAGCATAAGTCCCTGGTTTGGAGCGGAACTTGCATCCAGTCATAACTATGGGAGCGCCCTCTCAAAGGCGACGGTCACAGGATGTCGGGATGTCAAGGAGCAGGAATCCTCAGGATCTTCCACTCGTCCATTCAGACCAGATGATCAGTGGAGGCTGCGGCCTTTTCCATGGGCGGCGCATTTTAAGGAATCCCAGAGAATTTTTATAGTATTTATAAATTTACTGATTCCCATGTTTATTTGTATTTTCAGCCAGACGAAAATCCTAAGGGTCATCTATAAATGACAGCATAACAGGGCAAAGTCTCAAAAACCTATCCAGAAAGGCGCGTCTCCATCTAAATGTCCGGAAAAGGTGGTAGCGTATATTTCTCTACGGGATCCAGTGTGTAACCGCCGCATCCAGAAGCCAGAAAAAGCATAAGTCTCTGGTTTGGAGCTGAATGTGAATCCAGTCATCAAGATGGGAGCGCTTTCTCAAAGGCGACGGACATAGGATGTCGGGATGTCAAGGAGCAGGGATCCTCAGGATCTTCCACTCGTCCATTCAGTCCGGATGATCAGCGGAGAATGCAAGCCTTTTCCATGGGCGGCGCATTTTAAGGAATTCCAGAGAATTTTTTATAGTATTTATAAATTTACTGATTCCCATGTTTATTTGTAATTTCAGCCCGACGAAAAACCCCAAAGGTCATCTTATGATTGGCAGCATAAAAGGGC
This sequence comes from Drosophila takahashii, assembly GCF_030179915.1. Classification (NCBI taxonomy): domain Eukaryota; kingdom Metazoa; phylum Arthropoda; class Insecta; order Diptera; family Drosophilidae; genus Drosophila; species Drosophila takahashii. Next base: position 47,698 of record NW_027221734.1, read on the forward strand.
AAGGTCCCAGAAAAGCGTGTCTCCGCCTAGGTGTCCGGAGGAGGTGGCAGCATACATCTCTCTAAGGGATCCAGTGTGCGACCGCCGCATCCAGGAGCCAGAAACAGCACCAGCCTCTGGTTTGGAGCGGCATGCGTATCCAATCCATGCAAGGAGAGCGCCCTTTAACGGCGGCGGCCATAGGAGCCGCTTGAGTATCAGCGGATCCAAGGGTCATCAGGATCGGCCATTCCTCGTATGACTTCTCAAAGAACCACAAGGATGAGGAGGTGCAGTCCCTCTTGTACAGGTAAACCATTCTGTGATGATCTGCTACAGGATTTGATTTGTTTACTTGTGTATGTTAGTTTTACTTAATTGAATTAAATTGTTTGTTTGAAATTAGATTTACTAAACATTTTTGGATCTTTTGAAAAAATTTGTAGCTACGACCAGATGAATCAGTGGCGGAGAGCGCCTTATGACAGCAGGAATGGCGTCCGTAGTGGAGGGGCTGCAGGACTGCCAACCCCAAAAAATTTGGTAATCAAAATTCGATTTTCTTTATAGTTTTTTTTGGCTGCTTGATATTAACAAATTTTCCTATTTCCTTTTGCAGGTTTTTTGAACGCATCCAGACGGGAACCTTCCTAGCCATCAAAATTTAGTAGACTCGGACCGAGTCCTCTCTCCCAGTCGGGTTTGTAACCATAGCTAAAAAATTTTTTACCAGTCGACGCAGTATGGTCCTATCCAGAACAAACAGCCGAGGAGCAACTGTGAGGCCGCTCTCCTGTGACATTTTAAAGTGTGCCTGTAATCCGTGAATGTGAATCTGTGAATGTGTCACCGACCATGGCCCTGCGCACAAGTTATATTGTATCTTGTGTCAGGGCCATGGACGAAAGAGCATCATGTTCATCGTCATCGATCAGGATCATCCTGGTCGATTCAAGGTCAGAGGATCCGGTCCTGGGCCCCGCTTCCTGCCCGGATCATAGGACTAGCTACAGTATTTGGTGAGCCGGCACATCGTAATTCACTAGGTCCAGATCCAGGAAGTCTTGGTTTTTCTGCATGGTGGGCGTATTGAAGGCACCTGCCCTAGCCGGGTGAGGATTCCCTGGGTCAATCCTAAGAGGGTCAGCAGGAACTTTGTGTCTATGAATTCCATGGCGGAGGTAAGTGTGGAACATGGAACCTATGTGTTTTAATTTTAATTAATTGATTATTGTTTAGTTTTGTTTACTTATTTATTTATTTATATTTTTTTTCCTAATTTATTTTTGTTTGTAATTTCAGCTTATTGTCGGAACCACGCACAGCCGCTACTGCATTTATATATAGTGCAGTATGAATTTGATAACGAGTGCAGATTGTCTGCCAGAAAAAGTTTGAGCCTCTCATGTCAACCGGGCTGAGATTCCTTGGGTCCATCTTTTGAGGACTAATAGGTCTGGGCAGTATCCTTCTGCCAGAGCCATCGGTTGCTGCCGCAGTGCCACGGGACACAGTGTAGTGTGCCCTGTGTTGCGGAGTGTATGTAGTGCATAGTGAAGTTTGCATCCGCAGGACATCCGTTATAGTCCCCAAACGCAAAGATGAGGGAACCTCAAGTCCTTCACGGAGCAAGGAAGCTAAGTGTCTTAATTACCATGGCGAAGGTGAGTGTAAAACATAGTGTTTATGTATTTATTTTTAGTAATTTGTTTTTGATTATGATTTGGTTTGATGTCGAAAACCGAGCGTAGCATTTGCTGTATTTTAAGCTTGTGAGTTTGATCTAATAAATTTTTTGTTTTTGTTTATAATTTCAGATTGGTGTCATGATCCGCATGCAGCAGCTGCTGCTTTTTATATAATGTGTATTTGATTTTTTACTAATTTATTTTTGTTTATAATTTCAGCTAAATGTCAGGTTTCGCACCGTCGCTATTGCATTTAAATAAAGTGTAGTATAGCTGAAAACGACTGCGGAATGTCTACCGGAGAGAGTCTATGTCTCCCAAGCCAGTCAGATGGATTCCAATAGTCCTTCCTTTGGGAACTGGCAGGACCTGGTCGGGGCTCACTGTTAGAGCTGCCGTTTCCGTCACAATTTCCGGATGAAGAGTGCAACATGTCTTTGTGGAGTGACACATGTCGAAGGTAAGCGTAAGCTTGACTTATGTATTTGATTTATGTATTTAGTTTGTTAATGTTTAGTTTGGTAACGGGTCCTACGCATTCTCTGTTGCAATTTGTAGTTTGTGTGTTTGATTTTTACTAATTAGTTTTTGCTTTAATTTCAGCTTGGTATTTGGAACTGTGCGCAGTCGCTTGATTTTAGCTAGTGCCGAAATCTACACTCAGCCTCCTCTGAATTGGAAACTGCGTAGTATGTAATCTTGATCCGAGTACGGATTGACCTTTGTCTGTCGGCCAGGCGATGTCCGTGTCTCCTGGGTCAGTCGGATAAAAGGATCCTTGGGTGCAACCTTTGAGCTTTCAGCTGTTGCCTCAGTGTCCAGAAGAGAGCGTAACATGTCCAGGATGCAGAGCACATGGAGTGGATACCGTCGTCCGCCGTCCGCAGGACATCCGTCTAGCCTTTTGACGCCAGGATCAGGAACTGGATAACCTCAATTTTTCCTGGGGCAAAGCAAGCAGTGTGTCTGCCAACAGCTATGGCGAAGGTAAGCATAAACAGAAACGTAGGGATTCCTTTTGGTAGAGTAGTATTTTTGTGGTAGACTGCAGGGTCCTTCACCAGGACCAGTATAATACGAATCAGCCCTTTTCCTTTAATTGTAACTTTTGCAAGATTTTCTAATTATTTTTCCTTTTCAGCAGCTAGGTGAAAAAAAAACATGGATTCTGATGCATTCATACTGAATGGGGACTGTCCCTTGGGATTTTTGCTGGCGCCTCCGTGCTAAATTAGAAGCTGCATGCAGTGCTGACTTGCGTCCGGAAAGTCTTCAACATTATTACAAATATCCTCCAGCTACGATCATCGAATTGGATATGAGTGCCCTAGGTCAGGTGAGTGTGGTTTTTAAGGGGTACAGACCTTATATTGGGGTTTCTTGAGTGATTTAAATGCAGAAAATTTCCGTTTGTTTATACCCTGTTCGTAAAGCCTCAACTCCCCACTCATAGTTCTTGATTCTCAAAAGTTCGCGTGGTGTTGTTTTTGTTTATGGATGTGCGGTTTATTTTATTTAATTAATTTAGCTGAGTGATAATTGTTTGGTATTTCTGCCTTTTGTCATATTGGATAGGTTTTAAGTTAATTTGAGGGGTTTAGTAGGGACATTACTTTATTAATAAAGAGATCTAGTTTTAGCTCAAGGTTTGTGATTTTATCTTCCAAAGTGAGTTCTGTGTTTACATGGGATCTATTTGGTTTTTTAAGCTCAGTGTTTGTCTGTTCCGAACTTTCCGGGATTATTCTTGGTCTGAGGTTAAGCTGAGCTTGTTTGCTTGTGGTGGGTGGGCTACCACTTACATCTCTATTCGCCAAGCTTTTCTCAAGAGCTCTGGTTGTTTTGGTTTTATTGTTCTCCAACCAGTCTAAGTGTGTTCCATGAGATTTTATCTTAAAACGTTGGGATTTGGTTTTAACGGGGGGTAGATCACTCTTCCTTATTTTCCCTAACCTCCTCTTTATTGACGCATTATGGGATGAGGGACGGTTTTGGTAAATCTTCCTGAAATTTTCCCTGTTTTTGAAAGGGTTCACCCAGCTAGGATTTGACGATTGTCGGTTGTCCTTTTGCAGAAGGTGGTCTGGGAGAGTCTTTGGCGGAGGAGTTTCCTTTAATACTCTTGCATTGGAGAGCCTGTCATTCTCTTGGTTTTGATGGTGGTTTGGGTTGTCTCTTTTGTGGTCTGTTTTATTAAACTGTCCTCTATACATGTCCAGGTTGATTCTGTTTGCCGTGAGCCTATTTTTTTCCTTTTTGTAAATTGGGCAGCCTTTGTAACAACTAACGTGTTCTCCTAGGCAATTTGCGCAAGTTGCTGGGCTAGATCTTGGCTTGCTGCAGGTTGACGTGGCATGGTTGCCTGCGCATTTCATACATTTGGGGGGTTTTAGACAGGAGCCCTTGGCATGAGAAAAACCCTGGCAGTTGAAACATTGGACTGGCTCGCGGGGTTTATTTTTCCTCTCGACCTTAATTGACTGATTGCCCAGTGAATCCAGATTTAATATTTTCGTGTGGCCCCCATCCCTCTGAGTATTAACCACCACCTCGAACATCCTGTAACCATTACCCGTAATCCTATTTTTTACGTTCTGTATGTAGGAGACTGTAAATCCGAGGTTGCCTAGTTCTTTCATTATCCAAGTTGAGGGTGTGGAAGGGTGAAGGTGACGGATAATTATCCTAAAACCCCTGTCCTCGTTTGCTTGGTGTGTGTGAGCGGGGACACCATTTTCTAGCAGAACAGATTTGATGGAGTTATAGGATTCCATATCCGCTGCTTGGATTCGGATACCATTACCCGCCGTTGTTTTTGTTTTATAATTGGATATGCCCGCCCTGTAGTTGAATTTCTCAAGTAAAGGGATAATGGCTGGTATACTTGCTACATAGAACGATGGGACTTTTTTGCTTGTTGGGACTAATTTCCATGGCTGTATGTTTGGGTCAGTTTGCTCAAGTTTTTCTTGGTCTGTTTCCATATGGTCTGGGTTAGAGGTTTCTATTTTGGTCGCGTTTTCAGCTGGGATTTCATTGGAGATGCCTATTCTATTGCAGGGTTTTTTTACCGGAGTTTCTTCTAACAATATTTCAGTGTCTTCCATTCTTCTTTTGCCGGGGGTTTTGAATAAGCTTCTCCTCGTGGAGCTTTTGTCAAGATTGTTTGTGAATGCATTGTGATTTTTAGCTATAGGAGTAAGGGGGTGATCGGGCGGGGAGGGGGACCTTTTCCGTTTATCCTTGGAAAGCAGTGGATTTTCGTGTTTATCGTGTAGGGAGTGTGTTTTGGGGTCCGCTTTTTTTAGGGAGCGAATTTGACCAAGAATGGCATTGGTAAGAGTTAAAGGGTCGACTACGGTGCCGCTTTCTAAATTGTTCAACTGGAGAGTGTGGGGTTGTGTGGGAGCAATCATAATTGGATCACCGGGCTTAGGTTTTGAGTTGGCTTCCTGTTTTTTGTGGTTGGCTTTATTGTTTGGTGTAGAAAATTGAGGGCTATCGACCCCTTTTTCTTTTTCGTGTATAGCTTTAGGAGAGAGAGGTTTTGTGGGCGAGGGTTTTAAACGGTTTTGAGGGGAGTTGCCAACAGCGCCGTTTCCGCATCCATTTGCGGAGCCGTTTGTGGTGCTTTTTTCTGCATTTGTGTGAGTATGAATATGAGTAGCCATTAAAGTTGATGAGTTTGTGCTAGTGGTGTGCGTTTTATGAGAGTTATCTGAGAGAGTGGTGAGTTCATTGTTTGTGTGTGAGCTAGGGGTATTAGGCTTGACGGGTTCATTGACCTGACGATTTTGGCGATTTAGAGAGAGCGAGAGTGGTAGATTATGGAGCCTATCATTCTCAGGAGAGTCTTTGGTAGTGGTGTGTGTGCGTTTTGCGGGTGGTTCCAAGCTTATTTTAGCTTTGGCATCAAGAGAGAGAGGTGACTTTACTGGGTTTGTGGTGGGTTCAGTTTTATTTTGGGAGCATGCCTTGAGTGTGTGTGTGTTATTTTTTGGAGAGGCAATGTTTTCCGCTGAGTCGCTTTTTAAAAACGGAGGTTTTTGGGGAGTTACCGGAGGTATGGGTGTGAGCCCTAGTTTTGTGAGAACTTCACTTTTGCCGCTCATTTTTTCTTCGCTTTCGTTTGGTTGGGCGAGCTTTGAGATTGTGTGTGTGTGGGTACGGGAGTCCAAGTCTGTCTTAGAGGAGAATTGTTTGGTAATAAGGGGTGCCATGTCTTCTGCAGACTCCAAATATTTTTTAATGAGGAGGTGTTTGCTGACTGTTTCTATTGAAGTAAGGGGATCTCTCCCTTTTTCTATCTCCGTCAGGGTGACGTCGTCGTCAGAGTCTATTGGACCCTGTGATAGGGCCGAATAGTTAAGGAAATTTGAAGACAAGCTTAAAACAGGGCTTGACGAGATTGACAGAATCTCGTAGTCAGTATGTGTAACCGAGGATATAGAATCGCCCTCCATTAATTTAATTATAAGTGAGAACTCTGGATTGTTGAGTTTTATTGCTTATAAGTTTTAATTCTTTTTATTGTGTTAGGTTAGGTTAGATTGCATATAAATGGCTGCAGGTTTGGTAATTTTATTATCCCCTCTATTTTTAGAATTAATTTACTTGGTGACAGCTTTGTACTTTAATTTGTGATATTAGACTTAGTTTGGGGTTTTTAAATTATTAAACTTTTTTGTTGTATTAGGTTAGGTTAAAATACATTTTAAAATGGCTGCAGGTTTGGTGGTTTTACTTTCCTCTCTTATTTTTGTTTTTGGGATTTATTTACTTGGTGATAGCTTTATACCTTAATTTGTGATATTAGGCTTAGTTTTGGGTTTTTGATTTATTTGACTTTTTTTATTGTATTAAGTTAGGTTAAAATGCATTTTAAAATGGCTGCCGGTTTGGTGGTTTTGCTTTCCTCTCTTAATTTTGGGATTTTGGGATTTATTTGCTTGGTGATAACTTTATACTTTAATTTGTGATATTAGGCTTAGTTTCAGGTTTTTAAGTTATTTAACTTTTTCATTGTATTGAGTTAGGTTAAAATACATTTTAAAAAGGCTGCAGGTTTGGTGCTTTGCTGCCTACCGTATTAGTCGTCTGATTTAATCTGAATTCCTGGCTCGTTCCTTGTACTTTAAGTTGCCCACTGATTTTAACACGTATTATTTTAATTTTGTTTTTTCGATGTTTTCGATGTAATGCCGTGGAAAGTAGTAGGGAACTGAAGATCCGTACCTACTGCCACTTATATTTATTGCCCTCTTATTACAGCTTTTGAAATTTTTAGGTACAAGTTATGACGGTTATACAGAGTTTTTACATGAGCTTTTGAACTTAATGTTAGTATTTAGTGTTTAGTATTTTTCTATCTAGCTTATATCTATCGATGAATCTATCGGTTATGGGTTGGCGATATTTCTTCGGCTCGCTGGGGAAATTTAAATTGCCGTACAGTTGACGACTGAGCACGCGTCTAAAGCTTAAAATTGCGGTCCAAACACCTGTCCAGTTGAAAAATCTTCAGCGCTCCGCATGGAAGCCGGCCCAGCAAGTCATCAGGGCAGCCAGACGCAGTGGTCCATTTCTGCAGTTGGGGAAACATGTGTCAGCCAAAGCCGCTGGATTGCTCGTCCTGGGCCACCAAAACAACTTGCACTGGAGGCGCAGATAAACCCACGCATTGGATCGGCCCGATCCGCAGGTTCAGGCGGCCCTCCCTCGCAGTCCGTGATGTCTCCGTCCATGCGCCAGCGAAATCGGAAGCGGGCGACAAGCGGAGTCCAATTTCCCATCCTAACAGGCGCCGTTCGCAGCCCCAGGAAGCCAGCAAAAGGAAACCCCTGTCGGCGTCAAGAAGCTGAGAACTCCCTGGCCGCCACATTTCAGCAAGTGGCAGCGCCGCTCCAGTTCCTCGTAGGCGTTTCTTCATGGGCAAGCGCTTCTTGTCCCTCACCGCATTGTAGGAGATGTACCAGAGCCAGGTGGGTTTCGAGTGTTGGGCTATCCTCCGCCAGCGGACATGCAGCAATCTACAAATCTCTCTGGAGGCAGCCCCTTTGTTGTGGTATTTGGGTAGCCGGCTTTTTGTTGATGTCTGTAAAGAGATTAAGAGTGGTTACACTTCGCCGCCAGACGATAGCAGCAGTGGATCGCCATTTTCATCCAGTGCGTCCATCGAGTGGATCCATAAGCAGCAACCAGTGTCCATGGCAGCCGAGGATATGATCAACGCCCTCTATCAATTATTCACAGCATGGCGGACCTTTGGGCTTTCCCGTTCTCTTTTTCTTATTATATTTTAACCCTTCTTTTTATTTTTCCTTTGAGTTTAGGTGTGAGTCAGCCAGGTTCCGGTTATTGAAGCAGCAGGAGTTATTGGTCAGGATCGTCATGCGTTTTAAAGCCGGTCGGAAGGGTATTTAGCAACAGCCACAAAAACTGGTGAGCCGGCGCAGAAGGATCCAGCAGGCATTCTTCAATGGCCTTCTTTTTTGTGTGAAGTGTAGTCATTGCTTTCTGGATAAAGAATGTGCCGCTTTGCAATCGACCAGTCATCCATCGGAAATTTCTGTACTGGCTGTAGCAGGCGTTCGTCCGGTGCGGAAACCATTCACCCTCAGATGGAATTGGCGTTCAATTGCTGCAGTGTTCCAGAGGCCCAACTGTGTCAGTGACTGAAACGGGAAAGAAGAGCATTATATCGCCGGCGCTCGGCGTTGGGCCTGAGACTTTATCTCTGTGGGACCTCCGCATGATGTAAGGAGCAGGAATCCTCAGGATCTTCCACTCGTCCATTCACCACTCAGTCCGGATGATCGGTGGAAGCTGTGGGCCCCTTCCATGGGCGTCTTACCCTTATGGATTTCAGTGAATTTCCATGATTTTTACAAGGTTACTGATTCCCATGTTTGTTTGTATTTTTAGCCAGACGAAAAATCCCAGAGGTCATCCATAGTTGGCAGCATAACAGGGCAATGTCACAGGAAAACATCCACGAAGGCGCGTCTCCATCCAGATGTCCGGAGAGAGTGGCAGCGTTATTCCTCTGTGGGATCCAGTGTGCATCCGCCGCATCCAGGAACCAGAAACAATATTAGCCTCTGGTTTGGAGCGGCATGTGTGTCCAATCACCGCAAGGAGAACGCTTTTTCAAGGCGGCGGTCATAGGATGTCGGGATGTAAAGGAGTAGAAATCCTCAGGATCTTCCTCTCGTCCATTCAGTCCAGATGATTAGCGAAGACTGCGAGCCTTTTCCATGGGCGGCGAAATTTAGGGAATTTCAAAGAATTTTTATAGTATTTATAAAGTTACTGATTCCCATGTTTGTTTATTTTCAGCCAGACGAGAAAACCCAAAGGTCATCTATAATTGGCAGCATAACAGGGCACGGTCACAGGAACCTATCCAAGGAGGCGCGTCTCCATCTAGATGTCCGGAGAAAGGTGGCAGCATGCATTTCTCTACGGGATCCAGTGTGTAACCGCCGCATCCAGAAGCCAGAGAAAGCATAAGTCCCTGGTTTGGAGCGGAACTTGCATCCAGTCATAACTATGGGAGCGCCCTCTCAAAGGCGACGGTCACAGGATGTCGGGATGTCAAGGAGCAGGAATCCTCAGGATCTTCCACTCGTCCATTCAGACCAGATGATCAGTGGAGGCTGCGGCCTTTTCCATGGGCGGCGCATTTTAAGGAATCCCAGAGAATTTTTATAGTATTTATAAATTTACTGATTCCCATGTTTATTTGTATTTTCAGCCAGACGAAAATCCTAAGGGTCATCTATAAATGACAGCATAACAGGGCAAAGTCTCAAAAACCTATCCAGAAAGGCGCGTCTCCATCTAAATGTCCGGAAAAGGTGGTAGCGTATATTTCTCTACGGGATCCAGTGTGTAACCGCCGCATCCAGAAGCCAGAAAAAGCATAAGTCTCTGGTTTGGAGCTGAATGTGAATCCAGTCATCAAGATGGGAGCGCTTTCTCAAAGGCGACGGACATAGGATGTCGGGATGTCAAGGAGCAGGGATCCTCAGGATCTTCCACTCGTCCATTCAGTCCGGATGATCAGCGGAGAATGCAAGCCTTTTCCATGGGCGGCGCATTTTAAGGAATTCCAGAGAATTTTTTATAGTATTTATAAATTTACTGATTCCCATGTTTATTTGTAATTTCAGCCCGACGAAAAACCCCAAAGGTCATCTTATGATTGGCAGCATAAAAGGGCAAGGTCCCAGAAAAGCGTGTCTCCGCCTAGGTGTCCGGAGGAGGTGGCAGCATACATCTCTCTAAGGGATCCAGTGTGCGACCGCCGCATCCAGGAGCCAGAAACAGCACCAGCCTCTGGTTTGGAGCGGCATGCGTATCCAATCCATGCAAGGAGAGCGCCCTTTAACGGCGGCGGCCATAGGAGCCGCTTGAGTATCAGCGGATCCAAGGGTCATCAGGATCGGCCATTCCTCGTATGACTTCTCAAAGAACCACAAGGATGAGGAGGTGCAGTCCCTCTTGTACAGGTAAACCATTCTGTGATGATCTGCTACAGGATTTGATTTGTTTACTTGTGTATGTTAGTTTTACTTAATTGAATTAAATTGTTTGTTTGAAATTAGATTTACTAAACATTTTTGGATCTTTTGAAAAAATTTGTAGCTACGACCAGATGAATCAGTGGCGGAGAGCGCCTTATGACAGCAGGAATGGCGTCCGTAGTGGAGGGGCTGCAGGACTGCCAACCCCAAAAAATTTGGTAATCAAAATTCGATTTTCTTTATAGTTTTTTTGGCTGCTTGATATTAACAAATTTTCCTATTTCCTTTTGCAGGTTTTTTGAACGCATCCAGACGGGAACCTTCCTAGCCATCAAAATTTAGTAGACTCGGACCGAGTCCTCTCTCCCAGTCGGGTTTGTAACCATAGCTAAAAAATTTTTTACCAGTCGACGCAGTATGGTCCTATCCAGAACAAACAGCCGAGGAGCAACTGTGAGGCCGCTCTCCTGTGACATTTTAAAGTGTGCCTGTAATCCGTGAATGTGAATCTGTGAATGTGTCACCGACCATGGCCCTGCGCACAAGTTATATTGTATCTTGTGTCAGGGCCATGGACGAAAGAGCATCATGTTCATCGTCATCGATCAGGATCATCCTGGTCGATTCAAGGTCAGAGGATCCGGTCCTGGGCCCCGCTTCCTGCCCGGATCATAGGACTAGCTACAGTATTTGGTGAGCCGGCACATCGTAATTCACTAGGTCCAGATCCAGGAAGTCTTGGTTTTTCTGCATGGTGGGCGTATTGAAGGCACCTGCCCTAGCCGGGTGAGGATTCCCTGGGTCAATCCTAAGAGGGTCAGCAGGAACTTTGTGTCTATGAATTCCATGGCGGAGGTAAGTGTGGAACATGGAACCTATGTGTTTTAATTTTAATTAATTGATTATTGTTTAGTTTTGTTTACTTATTTATTTATTTATATTTTTTTTCCTAATTTATTTTTGTTTGTAATTTCAGCTTATTGTCGGAACCACGCACAGCCGCTACTGCATTTATATATAGTGCAGTATGAATTTGATAACGAGTGCAGATTGTCTGCCAGAAAAAGTTTGAGCCTCTCATGTCAACCGGGCTGAGATTCCTTGGGTCCATCTTTTGAGGACTAATAGGTCTGGGCAGTATCCTTCTGCCAGAGCCATCGGTTGCTGCCGCAGTGCCACGGGACACAGTGTAGTGTGCCCTGTGTTGCGGAGTGTATGTAGTGCATAGTGAAGTTTGCATCCGCAGGACATCCGTTATAGTCCCCAAACGCAAAGATGAGGGAACCTCAAGTCCTTCACGGAGCAAGGAAGCTAAGTGTCTTAATTACCATGGCGAAGGTGAGTGTAAAACATAGTGTTTATGTATTTATTTTTAGTAATTTGTTTTTGATTATGATTTGGTTTGATGTCGAAAACCGAGCGTAGCATTTGCTGTATTTTAAGCTTGTGAGTTTGATCTAATAAATTTTTTGTTTTTGTTTATAATTTCAGATTGGTGTCATGATCCGCATGCAGCAGCTGCTGCTTTTTATATAATGTGTATTTGATTTTTTACTAATTTATTTTTGTTTATAATTTCAGCTAAATGTCAGGTTTCGCACCGTCGCTATTGCATTTAAATAAAGTGTAGTATAGCTGAAAACGACTGCGGAATGTCTACCGGAGAGAGTCTATGTCTCCCAAGCCAGTCAGATGGATTCCAATAGTCCTTCCTTTGGGAACTGGCAGGACCTGGTCGGGGCTCACTGTTAGAGCTGCCGTTTCCGTCACAATTTCCGGATGAAGAGTGCAACATGTCTTTGTGGAGTGACACATGTCGAAGGTAAGCGTAAGCTTGACTTATGTATTTGATTTATGTATTTAGTTTGTTAATGTTTAGTTTGGTAACGGGTCCTACGCATTCTCTGTTGCAATTTGTAGTTTGTGTGTTTGATTTTTACTAATTAGTTTTTGCTTTAATTTCAGCTTGGTATTTGGAACTGTGCGCAGTCGCTTGATTTTAGCTAGTGCCGAAATCTACACTCAGCCTCCTCTGAATTGGAAACTGCGTAGTATGTAATCTTGATCCGAGTACGGATTGACCTTTGTCTGTCGGCCAGGCGATGTCCGTGTCTCCTGGGTCAGTCGGATAAAAGGATCCTTGGGTGCAACCTTTGAGCTTTCAGCTGTTGCCTCAGTGTCCAGAAGAGAGCGTAACATGTCCAGGATGCAGAGCACATGGAGTGGATACCGTCGTCCGCCGTCCGCAGGACATCCGTCTAGCCTTTTGACGCCAGGATCAGGAACTGGATATTTTTCAATGTAATGCCGTGGAAAGTAGTAGGGAACTGAAGATCCGTACCTACTGCCACTTATATTTATTGCCCTCTTATTACAGCTTTTGAAATTTTTAGGTACAAGTTATGACGGTTATACAGAATTTTTACATGAGCTTTTGAACTTAATGTTAGTATTTAGTGTTTAGTATTTTTCTATCTAGCTTATATCTATCGATGAATCTATCGGTTATGGGTTGGCGATATTTCTTCGGCTCGCTGGGGAAATTTAAATTGCCGTACAGTTAACGACTGAGCACGCGTCTAAAGCTTAAAATTGCGGTCCAAACACCTGTCCAGTTGAAAAATCTTCAGCGCTCTGCATGGAAGCCGGCTTAGCAAGTCATCAGGGCAGCCAGACGCAGTGGTCCATTTCTGCAGTTGGTGAAACATGTGTCAGCCAAAGCCGCTGGATTGCTCGTCCTGGGCCACCAAAACAACTTGCACTGGAGGCGCAGATAACCCGCGCATTGGATCGGCCCGATCCGCAGGTTCAGGTGGCCCTCCCTCGCAGTCCGTGATGTCTCCGTTTATCCGCCAGCGAAATCAGAAGCGGGCGACAAGCGGAGTCCAATTTCTCATCTTGACAGGCGCTGTTCGCAGCCCTAGGAAGCCAGCAAAAGGAGACCCCTGTCGGCGTCAAGAAGTTGAGAAATCCCTGTCCACCATTGGGGAAAACATGCGTCAACCGAATCCGCTGGATTGCTCGACCTGGGCCACTAAAACAACTTGCTCTGGGGACGCATATAAGCCCACGCGTAGGATCGGCTCGATCCGCAAGGTTCAAGTGACCCTCCCTCGCAGTCCGTGATGTCTCCGTTTATGCGCCAGCGTAATCGGAAGCGGGTGACAAGCGGAGTCCAATTTCTCATCTTGACAGGCGCCGTTCGCAGCCCTAGGAAGCCAGCAAAAGGAGACCCCTGTCGGCGTCAAGAAGCTGAGAACTCCCTGGCCGCCACACCTCAGCAAGTGGCAGCGCCGCTCCAGTTTTTCATAGGCGCTTCTTCATGGGCAAGCGCTTCCTGTCCCTCACCGCATTGCAGGAGATGTACCAGAGCCAGGTGGGTTTCAAGTGTTGGGCCATCCTCCGTCAGTGGACATGCAGCAATCTACAAATCTCTCTGGAGGCAGCCCCTTTGTTGTGGTATTTGGGTAGCCGGCTTTTTGTTGATGTCTGTAAAGAGATTAAGAGTGGTTACACTTCGCCGCCAGACTATAACAGCAGTGGATCGCCATTTTCATCCAGTGTGTCCATCGAGTGGATCCATAAGCCGTAACCAGTGTCCATGGCAGCCGAGAATATGATCAACGCCCTCTATCAATTATTCACAGCATGGCGGACCTTTGGGCTTTCCCGTTCTCTTTTTCTTATTATATTTTAACCCTTTTTTATTTTTCCTTTGAGTTTAGGTGTGAGTCAGCCAGGTTCCAGTTATTGAAGCAGCAGGAGTTATTGGTCAGGATCGTCATGCGTTTTAAAGCCGGTCGGAAGGGTATTTAGCAACAGCCACAAAAACTGGTGAGCCGGCGCAGAAGGATCCAGCAGGCAGTCTTCAATGGCCTTCTTTTTTGTGTAAAGTGTAGTCATTGCTTTCTGGATAAAGAATGTGCCGCTTTGCAATCGACCAGTCATCCATCGGAAATTTCTGTACTGGCTGTAGCAGGCGTTCGTCCGGTGCGGAAACTATTCACCCTCAGATGGATTTGGCGTTTAATTGCTGCAGTGTTCCAGAGGCCCAACTGTGTCAGTGACTGAAACGGGAAAGAAGAGCATTATATCGCCGGCGTTCGGCGTTTGGCTTGAGACTTTATCTCTGTGGGACCTCCGCATGATGTAAGGAGCAGGAATCCTCAGGATCTTCCACTCGTCCATTCCCCACTCAGTCCGGATGATCGGTGGAAGCTGTGGGCAAAGTTACTGATTCCCATGTTTGTTTGTATTTTCAGCCAGACGAAAAATCCCAGAGGTCATCTGTAATTGGCAGCATAATAGGGCAATGTCACAGGAAACTATCCACGAAGGCGCGTCATCATCTAGATGTCCGGAGAGAGTGGCAGCATTATTCCTCTGTGGGATCCAGCGTGCATCCGCCGCATCCAGGAACCAGAAACAGCATTAGCCTCTGGTTTGGAGCAGCATGTGTGTCTAATCATCGCAAGGAGAGCACTTTTTCAAGGCGGCGGTCATAGGATGTCGGGATGTAGTCCAGATGATTAGCGGGGACTGCGAGCCTTTTCCATGGGCGGCGAAATTTTAGGAATTTCAAAGTTTTTTTATAGTATTTATAAAGTTACTGATTCCCATGTTTGTTTATATTTTCAGTCAGACGAGAAGACCCCAAAGGTCATCCATAATTGGCAGCATAACAGGGCAAGGTCACAGGAACCTATCCAAGGAGGCCCGTCTCCATCTAGATGTCCAGAGAGAGTGGCAGCATGCATTTCTCTACGGGATCCAGTGTGCATCCGCCGCATCCAGGAACCAGAAACAGTATTTAGCCTCTGGTTTGGAGCAGCATGTGTGTCCAATCACCGCAAGGAGAACGCTTTTTCATGGCGGGGTCATAGGATGTCGGGATGTAGTCCAGATGATTAGCGGAGACTGCGAGCCTTTTCCATGGGCGGCGAAATTTTAGGAATTTCAAAGAATTTTTTTAGTATTTATAAAGTTACTGATTCCCATGTTTGTTTATATTTTCAGCCAGACAAGAAACCCCGTAGGCCATCTATAATTGGTAGTATAACAGGGCAAGGTCACAGGAACCTATCCATGGAGGCCCGTCTCCATCTAGATGTCCAGAGAGAGTGGCAGCATTATTCCTCTATGGGATCCAGTGTGCTTCCGCCGCATCCAGGAACCAGAAATAGTATTAGCCTCTGGTTTGGAGCGGCGTGTGTGACCAATCACCGCGAGGAGAAAGCAGGAATCCTCAGGATCTTTTACTCGTCCATTATGTCCAGATGACCAGCGGGAGCTGCAAGTCTTTTCCATGGGCGGCGAACTTTTAGGAATTTCAGAGAATTTTTTTTTAGTAATTTTAAATTTACTGACTCCCTGTTTATTTGTGATTTCAGCCAGACGAAAAAGTCCCAAAAGTCATCTGTGATTGGCAGCATAAAAGGGCAGGGTCCCAAAAGAAAAAGGCGCATCTCAGCCCAGTTGTTCGTAAAAAGGCGGAAGCTTACATCTCCAATGGGATCCAGTGTGCAACAGCCGCATCCAGTAGCCAGGAATAGCATAAGCCTCTGGTTTGGAGCGGCTTGCTGTCTAGCCACCAGGAAAAGAGCGCCTTTGCAAGGCGATAGCTATAGGATGCAGGGATGTCGTGGAGCAGAATCCTCAGGATCTTATGCTCGTCCATTATGTCCAGATGATCAGCGGGAGTTGCAAGCCTTTTCCATGGGCGGCAAACTTTAGGAATTTCAGAGGATTTTTATAGTAATTTTAAATTTACTGACTCCCTGTTTATTTGTGATTTCAGCCAGAATCTCCAATGGGATCCAGTGTGCATCAGCCGCATCCAGTAGCCAGGAATAGCATAAGCCTCTGGTTTGGAGCGGCATGCTGTCTAGCCACCAGGAGAAGAGCGCCTTATCAAGGCGGCAGCTATAGGATGCAAGGATGTCGTGGAGCAGAATCCTCAGGATCTTTTACTCGTCCATTATGTCCAGATGATCAGCGGGGGCTGCAAGCTCCCTGTTTATTTGTGATTTCAGCCAGAATCTCCAATGGGATCCAGTGTGCATCAGCCGCATCCAGTAGCCAGGAATAGCATAAGCCTCTGGTTTGGAGCGGCATGCTGTCTAGCCACCAGGAGAAGAGCGCCTTATCAAGGCGGCAGCTATAGGATGCAAGGATGTCGTGGAGCAGAATCCTCAGGATCTTTTACTCGTCCATTATGTCCAGATGATCAGCGGGAGCTGCAAGCCTTTTCCATGGGCGGCAACTTTTGGAATTTCAGAGGATTTTTATAGTAATTTTAAATTTACTGACTCCCTGTTTATTTGTGATTTCAGCCAGACGAAAAAGTCCCAAAGGTCATCTGTGATTGGCAGCATAAAAGGGCAGGGTCCCAAAAGAAAAAGGCGCATCTCAGCCCAGTTGTTCGTAAAAAGGCGGAAGCTTACATCTCCAATGGGATCCAGTGTGCAACAGCCGCATCCAGTAGCCAGGAATAGCATAAGCCTCTGGTTTGGAGCGGCATGCTGTCTAGCCACCAGGAAAAGAGCGCCTTTGCAAGGCGATAGCTATAGGATGCAGGGATGTCGAGGAGCAGAATCCTCAGGATCTTATGCTCGTCCATTATGTCCAGATGATCAGCGGGAGCTGCAAGCCTTTTCCATGGGCGGCGAAATCTCCAATGGGATCCAGTGTGCAACAGTCGCATCCAGTAGCCAGGAATAGCTTAAGCCTCTGGTTTGGGGCGGCATGCTTGTCTAGCCACCAGGAGAAGAGCGCCTTAGCAAGGCGGCAGCTATAGGATGCAAGGATGTCGTGGAGCATAATCCTCAGGATCTTATACTCGTCCATTATGTCAAGATGATCAGCGGGAGCTGCAAGCCTTTTCCATGGGCGGCGAGCTTTATGAATTCAGAGGATTTTTTATAGTAATTATAAATTTACTGACTCCCTGTTTGTTCGTAATTTCAGCCAGACGAAAAATTCCCAAAGGTCATCTATAATTGACAGCAGAAGAGGGCAAGGTCCCAAATAGGCGCATCTCCGCCCAGATGTTCGGAAAAGGCGGAAGCATACATCTCCTATGGGGTCCAGTGTACGACCGCCGCATCCAGAGGCCAGGAAAAGCATAAGCCGCTGGTTTGGAGCGGCTTGTGTATCCAACCAACGCAAGGAGAGCGCCATTAAAACAGTGGCGGCCATAGGAGCCGTTTCAGCATCAGCGGGTCCAAGGACCCCCATGATCGACCGCTTTACATATGGCTTCCCAGAGAGCCACGGGGTTGAGAAGGTGTAGTCCCTCTTGTAGAGGTAAGCAAATCTGTGGTGACCTGTTGTAGAATTTTATTTGTTTA